>NW_007578440.1:106401-128976 GCF_000690725.1 Stegastes partitus
TTTTCACTTGTTTATGAGAGAAAAAGAGAGAAACAGACAGAGAGAGAAAGGAGGAAAAGTGCTCATTTAATGTTCATAAACTGAGCAGCACTCTGTATTTCCCAAGAAAGCAACAGAAAAGCCTCCTCCAGAGCGGTCCGGTTACATCCTTCTCTTCGTGCAGCCTCAAGCCAAACAGCACATCAGCCTTCTACTTCACAACTTGAGTCGCACTATGAGGCCAGGATTACAGTTTTTATATCAATATTTGAGACAGAGATTGTTTAAAATAATTAGTAACTGATTTTAGGGACAAGATATTTTTCACAATTGAATAAACACAGCACAGCTTTCACATCTGGGTCGTGCAATTTCCTGCTAATGTACAAATATTTGCACAAGTTTGTCTTCACTTGAATTTAGAGCATCTAAATGAGGCAAAATGTGAATAAAATGATGCCCAATGTTTCATAAACATCTCACATGCAGGCTAAAAATTACTACGAAAAGAGTGAAATAAGTGCAGCCCTATTTTTAGGTTTCCGTTGCCCTCATGCCCCAGTGTTCTGATTTACTTCTCCTAATAAAAAATACATTCATTTATATTTTAAGGGTACGTCTCATACAAAATCCAGCGTTTCATTCATGGATTTATTTTTGTTACTTCATGACTGTATAACCTTTAGTTGTAGAGATGTTCTAAACAGGCTGTGTTGCTCTGAAAACCACTGCTGGGAGGAACCCAGCTGTCAATCACAGTTTGATCTGGACTGCTATTGGTCAGTTAGGTGTTCAATAGCACCTGGAGGCGGGGCTTGGGGAATTAAACAAATGTCTTCATATCTCAACAGCTTTAATTTGAACTTTTAACTTATTAACAATCACAAAAAAGAAAAAAAAGGACTTTCACCATATTTAAAGTTACAGACAGTGAAACAGCCGGTTTCACTCGTAAGTATTTCAAGTATTTTGAGCTGAAATTTGAAATCCACATTCCGGGGAAAGGTGGGACTTACAATAACTTGTTGAAAAGGTGTATAATATGGGAGCTTTGACATTTCCCCCCTGTGTATTTGATGCTGTTACTACAACTAGAAAAGAACCTAAAATCATATAATTTCATCATACCAGCAAAACATGGTCTGCTCCACCATCTCAAAATGTGAAACTCACTTTGGATCTGCAAAGTTTGGCAGCTGTACACCCACAATTCCTCTAAGGGGGAACATGTTCATTGTGATTTAAGTACAAAGTACAAAAAATAACTGCAAGTATGAGGCTGGTAATCTTCTTTGGTCTTCTTATTGCCAAGACATCCCACCAAAATGTATACATTTTGTATTATGTATACATGTATTTATCTTGTAAACAAGAATTTTCTACATAACCAAAGTCTCATATATATTATTTCACTGAACCGTGGACTTTTAAGGAAATTGCACTGGACGACTTATGAACATGGGGACTGTAGTAAATAGCTGAAAATATTCCATAGCAAATGCACTGTTTCCTACTTGAGTAAGATTTGCTAAAAACTATTGTCTTACCAAATTTTATTTCAAAAATAAAACTAGATATTTATGTTTTTTTTTTTCTTTAACAATGAAATCTTTAGTAAAAACAACATGGGCTTAGGGTTGAGAGCAACAGACGAAGCTGGAAAGCATAGGTTGAGTAGCAAGTTTGTTTTGGTCTTTTCATTACGTTTGTTGATTGAAACCAAAAGAAAAAAAAATAGAGTAACAACAGCCTTATCTTTGAAGACATGCTGGGGAAAAAAATTGCTTGAAACACAGAACAAGAGCAGATCATTAGCGTGTGCTCACTGTCTTTATGAGGACGCTCAACAATTATCCCGTACAATTCCTCACAGTCACAGTCTAGCACCGATAGTCTCGCAGGAATCAGTTATAGTTGAACACAAAGCATCAAAAAATAGTAAATTAGAACAAAAAACTGCTTTCTGCTTTCTTCCAAGTTGCATTAATGACCCATATGGGAGACATATCAGTAATCTTTGGCCATTTCAGTGCCATATTCCCATTTAAACCAATCTTTTAGTCCTTTATCACAACGGATTCCAAATACAGTGGCGGGAGAGGATAGCGACGCTTTAAGCTGCCACTAAAATACACACAAGGGTGGATACAGATGTGCATACATACACTCACTAAGAGGCAGAGCATGACGTGGAGAATATTCTGCAAATCTAAAGACCCTGTACAGTAACATGAGGTCTCCTTTAATAGGACATTAAATCCCCACCAGGTTCTGTATTGCAACACTCAGAGAACAAACACAGAAAAACGCTTATACATTCAAATTTTTTGTAATTATTGAAGTAATTAGACATAATTCTCATATATATAGAGATAAACACAGATGAATATTAACGGCTCCACAGTCCAAAATGTGCGTCATGACAAAGCAAAGCTATAAAGCCCAAGTGTAGTGAGGCACAGTTCAGGGCAAGTTTATAAAACCATTTTTAAAGTGTTGCCAGGAGCACAATAGCCTTGATAATTGTGAAATGAAAGAAGTTTAGAACCTCCACGACCCCTCCTAGAGTCTGGCCAAACTGAATAAATGAGGAGGGAAGACCTTTATCAGGTAGGTGACCAACAACCTCACAGTCACTCCAACAGAACTACAAGTTCTCTCATCTCCGCAGAGGATTTCTGTCCTCTATTAGTCTCTCAATTAGGCCTCTATGGTAGAGTAGCCAGACAGAAGCCTCTTTGATTAGCAGGCATGACAGCCTACTTGAAGTATTTTTTAAAGGACTCTGAGAGCGCTAGAAAAAAAGATTCTCTCACCTGATGAGACAAAAACTCCAGTGACTGTGTCTGACGAACACCAGGCTCCTCACCTGGTTACTACTGTGCTTAAATTAAAGCAAAGTGGAAGCAGCATCTTGCTTTGGGGGTGCTTCTCAGCAGCAGGAACAGGAAAACAAGTCAGAATTGAAGGGAGGATGAATGCAGTCAAATATAGAGAGGTCCTGGAGGAAAATCTGCAGCATGAAACAACATGAGTGCTGTTGTGCTGATGGGTAAATCGTCAACACTGGAGTGACTACTGGACAGGTTTCTGACTGTCCTCGAGTGGCCCAACAAACCACAGCCGTTAACCCGTAGAACATCTGTGGAGAGACCTGAAGATTGCAGTTCACGGGTGCTTCCATTCCAAAATGACAGAGTTTGACAGCATCTCTCAGGAAGAATGGGATAAACTGTCCAACTCCTGGCGCGCAAAGCCTTTGGAGACTTATCCAGAAAGACTCAAAAGTGTAATCGCTGCCAAAGTGGCTTCTGCAAATCAGTGGACAAAGGGTCTGAATAGATTTAAAATAAAAAATATATATACTTTCGTTGAAGTTTCTAAAAACACACTGTGATTAAGGATAAGGGAGCGAACGTACTCTCAGAGTGAACAAAGGTCACGACATCAGTGCGGAAGGTAAATCCGTCACATTGCCGTTTACCTGCGTGACCTCTAACTCCAACCCCGCTGAGTGAATACGACACTTCCTCCTGTGTTGGCACTGAACCCTGCACAGCCATGCAGTATGAAAGTAATTCCACAGAAGAATGACCTCTCTCTAGTCCCACAAGCACACAAGCACATAATAAGTTGTTCTTGTAAATAATACCTGGTTGTAGAGAGCACACACATGCAGGGCGGTGTTTCCAGATGCATTCTGGGCACTCATGTCGGCTCCGTAGAACAGCAGATGCTCCAAATGCTGCACGTGACCGTAGCGGCATGCCTGAAAGAAGAGAGTAAAGCAGTTAGTCTTTTTTGGAAATGTTGTTTACTTATGAAGTCAAAAGGAAGCAAGCGCTGTCTCTCTGAGAAAAGCAGGTACCTCGTCTTTGTTGAGAAATAAGGTGTGTTAAAGAAATGACAAATGCTGGATTTAAGCAAATAGAAAGTCAAGATTAGTCAACAGCACATTGTATTTCTGTAATCCAACCAATCACAATGAACAAAGGTTGCCTAAATAATCTCGATTTTGGCCCTCTGGCTCGACCTGTTTTGCCAAAAGCGCTCGTCTCTTCGTCTCTGGTCAAACAAATGTGATGTAATCCACCTCGTTGCCACTTAATACAGTTGGGGTTACAGTTTAATAGCTCGGATGTGCTCGGCGGCCCCCGTAAGATGTGTTGCAAATTCCAGAACATGTAAACCCTAGAAATTTTAAAAACTACCTAATCTTCAGCCCGAGCTTTTCCTTGGGCTACTTCCTTTTGTGAAATTCTCCTCACCCATGCTGCTAACTGTCTCTAAAAGGAAAGGAAAATCTTGCTTGTATCACCTGAGGCGAAATGTAAATCTGTGAAGTTATTCTGGCAAGAGTTATGCCTTTTTTTTTTTTTTTTTTTTTTGCTGCTTCTTTGTTTCACATAACTGGGAGCAATAAACTTTTCATCTAATCTCTATCTTCTCTCTCTTTTTTTTCCGTCCTACTTTGTGGTTTTGTCCCGTGTCATTGACAAAGGAGCACACAAACTCTCCCCCAGAAATTGTTCTCTCACTCCCCGTGTTCTGTCTCGCTAAGAGTGTGTGACAGCGGTGAGACAGCGCACAAATGATGCTGGGATTGTTGTTGGATATCAGCCCTTCTGCAGTGTATCCTATTGTACACAATATATACCACAAGAATGCTAATGCTGGAAAGGACACAGAAAAAAAAAGAAAAGGGGGGAGAGACAAGGAGGGGAGTGAAAGGAATGAAATGGGATCAAAATGTGTAAGGCTGAAGGACTATTGGATTTACTCTGCATAAACAAAGAAACATGATCTGGTTCAACATCTAACCTACACTCCTTTTATTTAAACCCCTTACTCAAGACGCATGTTAAAAGGACGCACATGCTTTCTATGGCAGCGGTGAAGAACAACAAAAACAACCATTCAGGAACATTATTCTTCCTCTTTGTGAGGTTTGAGTGTTCCAAGCTGGATTCACCAAAACCCACTTAAGTCTCCCAACTTGTCATGAATTGCCAGTTATTGCTTGTTAAGCTGATGGATGCCACCAATTGATGGAAGGGATGTTCTTGAGACTTGTTTAGTAGCACAGTCAGTTCCTCTAACATTGGCATATAAGGTTGCCTCTTCCATCCCATCCATCCATCTACCCATCTATTATCTATACATCCTCACTAGGATCGTGGGAGGGGGCTGGAGTCTATCCCAGCCAGTCTATCACAGGGCCACACTTATGGACAGACAACCAAGCACACTCACATTCACACCTACGGACAATTTAGAATCACCAACTAACCTCAGCATGTTTTTGGACCTTGTGGGAGGAAGCTGGAGAACCCAAAGAGAACCCACGCTGCAACATGCAAACTCCACGCAGAAAACACAATTTAATTTCATAATTTTGTCACTAGTTCGGACACGTGATATTTAAAAGTCAACTTCTCAATGATCCAAATAACAAGATGTTTCTACATATAACTCTTTTATTATATGACACCCCCTTTGGTGAAGATCATGAATTTATCCTAAGAGTTTCTAAAGCGTCTCTTTGTGGTTCTTTCACCTTTCATCCAAGAGACTTCTTCAGGTCTACAACTTGTAACAGCATCAACAACAGCAGTTAATTTCAAAGTAACACTGGAAAGATTTTCTGTTTTGAACTGAAGAAGCCTTTTGGGTGAAACGTCTTAAAGAACCAAAAAAAGTCTGCTTGTCTTCTGCTGAAACTCTTAGCATGACTTGGATGACTGAGAATCTAACCATCCATCCATTATCTATACACCGCTTAATCCTCACTTGGGTCATGGGGGGCTGGAGTCTATTCCAGCTGACTTAGAGTGAAGGCAGGAGACACCCTGGACAGGTCACCAGTCTATCACAGGGCTACACTTAGAGACAAACAACCAAGCACACTCACATTCACACCTACGGACAATTTAGAATCACCAATTAACCTCAACATGTTTTTGGAGAACCTGGAGAACATGGAGACTCCAGGCAGAAAGCTCCCGGGTGTCCTCACTAGGATGCAAACCGGCGACCTTCTAGCTGTGAGGCAACGGTGCTAACCACTGAGCCACCTTGCAGCCCCCACCCCATCTAGTTTGGTCAAATGCGGTTAAAAATCTGACAAATGTACAAGAGTAAAAGAGCAAAAAGAAGAATTTTATACTGCTGAGCTTCAAATCCTGCAGAAGTCAAAAACACAATCAGTGTCAGTAGTCACGTTAGAAAACCACTTAGTTGGAAATAGACATCAACAGTACTGCTGTCAATGATGTGTCATCAGAGCAGCACTGTGTTGTGACAAAGAACGAAAGCTTTGCTGAGAAGGTAGATGCCTTTTTTTTTTTTTTAAAGCCAGGTGGTCAAAGAGACTACACTGTGAGGCGTATTAGTCAAAGGAGTCCTGTAGTTTACAGTGGGTGATGTTACACTACTGGGTGCAACAGAAGATGCTGCTGGACAGCGACCTGACAAAGAGCCCGAGGCAGCTGTCACAGTGACAGAATTTATCTATCAGCTACTGAAATGTAGAAGTCTGCTGAACAAAATCACAAACCATCTTAAATTGCTTGTTCAAATCAGTTCAGTTCTTGCTTGAGGTCCACCGTCTTTATAATACAGAGCTTTTAAACCTACATGTGGAATCATTGAAACACTTCATCACAGTTTTTTTTTCACAGATTTATTACAGGTCTTGTGGAAATATGAGGAAATCTGCTGGGTCAAAAGCATTCATACAGCACTGGTCAAATGTCCTTTGGCTATTTTCACCTCAGCTAGGTTTTTTTTTTGCTGTCCACTTGTGGAAAGTTTGTGGTTCTATCTTTGATCACGTTTCTTGACAGAGTTGGTGCAGTTCAACGAAATTTGCTTTCTGACAGTTTTGTTTCTTCATCACAGTCCATAAATTTTGATGGTGATTAATTCGGGAAGTCAGCAGCTTCGAATTCATTGCTTAGACCTGCTTTTTGGTGATTCTTGGTTGAATGTTGGGCTGCAGGGTGGTGCAGTTGGTAGCACTGTTGCCTCGCAGCAAGAAGGTTGCCGGTTCGCGTTGCCGGAATCTTTCTGCGTGGAGTTTGCATGTTCTCCCCGTGCAGCGTGGGTTCTCTCCGGGTTCTCCGGCTTCCTCCCACAAGGTCCAAAAACATGTTGAGGTTAATTGGTGATTCTAAATTGGTGTGAATGTGAGTGTGCTTGGTTGTCTGTCTCTAAGTGTAGCCCTGTGATAGACTGGCGACCTGTCCAGGGTGTCCCCTGCCTTCACCCTGAGTCAGCTGGGATAGACTCCAGCCCCCCGTTACCCTCGTGAGGATTAAGCGGTGTATAGATTATGGATGGATGGATGGTTGAGTGTTGACCATCCTGAAAAAAATGTCAGAAGGTGACAGCTTGTATTTTCCTCCGGATCTTGATCCCAGCAGATTTTGTTGTTTTTCAAAAAGACCTAGAGTAGATCTATGGAAAAAAACGAAGTGCGGGATTGTTTTGTGACACACGTTTCAGTCATTTTATCACAGGTGTTATAGGAGTCACTGGAAAGTCAAGTCTTTACACACGTATGTAAACTTTTGTTCACAAGCGTACATGAGTCACCACTGGGCCGTCCACAACACAACAGCTACTTTAGTTCACAAACACCTGACGGGCTCCGTTCAGGCTTCTTGTTAATTTCGTGTCTTATCCAAGAATACAAAGTTGTTGCTCTGAGCTCATCGCAGAAAAAAAACAAACAGCAATTCTGAACATTTCTCATAACTACCTCACAATAATAATAAAAGCAAGACCTTCAGATGAACCTCACCGGGCTGATGTTGCGTAATTAACTGGAGGAAAGAGAAAAACAGGCAGTTCAGGGGACAGTCAGTGGGAACATGTGAACCATGAAATGTTAGTGCAGGAGCTGTTTTTTTTAGTTTTTCTTTACTCCTGCTACTCTTTTCAAATGAGTTCATAGATATATTGATGATAAAAACAATGTTCCCAAGAAAATTTTTCAGATTCAAATACACCACATTTTCATTTTTTTTTTAACTTAAGAATTCGCTTGATTACCACACGATCATCAGAGAAAACTGTCACTGCCGTTCAGCATTTCTTCTGCACTTATTCATATTCAGCGTCAGCGACAGAAGTGACGACTCCCACAGCTGTCTGTTTGGTTCCATTTACAGTACAAGAACCTTCAGACCTCCAGTGTCTTTCTGTCACTACTCAGATATAAGCTAAAAAGCCCTGACACAAACAAAAACACCATGTAGGCACTAGCCTCCATTATGTTTACAGAGCAGGGCATGCCTTGAGGCTCTCCTTGTGTAAAATGCATACAATATGCTGTGTTTGCTCTTCGTCAGTCCAGAAAGTATTTCTGTGCTTAACTCAGGCCGACACCACCACTTGGACTTCCAGACAGCGGAGGCCAGGGTTTGAATACAGCCGCAGCAACAAAAAGCCAGATTAACTTTTTGGGGTGTTGATGAACTTTGAAGCTGCTCTTTTCTGCAGACTTTCACTCCACTAATTGTAGAAGCACATGCAAATCTATCAGCGTTGGTGATTATGTTCTGGATACCTCATCACTCAAAATGTGTGCAAATATGTATGTATTTGTGTAAATGTCTTCATGCACAGTAGTAGTCAGCTGCCAGCTGGTCCATTATTGGGCCAAGACTGATTCTTGGCAGCTCCTGGATGGGTTGCTGCTCTGCACCTGGCTAGTACGAGATCCCCCCTCTGATGATATCGCAACATCCAGAGCCATCTTCTAAGTGCCCCATGTGTGGAAGCCGGCTGTGCCTTATGTATCCACCAGGGGGAGCACTCATTTCTATTAGATTACTACTACGGGAACGCTGCAGCGCATTCTGTTCTGGCGAGTGAAGCTGGACATTTTCATTGACCCAGAGCACCAAAACTCAGCTATTCTGGTCATCATATGTATGAAGGAGTGTAATGCCCACACAGATCATATTTATAGTAAAGCGCTACAAAAACATGTACTGCTAAATTGTTATGCTAAACTCTGTATAGGGATATTTTGCCACCTGTTACATTCGGTGCTGAATTTACATGAGAATAGGAATTTCTTCTACATTGTTTTCCTCAACCTGACAAATCAAAAAAAAAACTGGAAAGAAATCTAATGGGCAAAAAATGCACGTATGTTGGCGCTAAGGAGATGCAAGTAGAACCAGTTCTTCAGGATATCAGTATTTCATGGCCACTGTGAGAAAATGACCAGCTGGCAATCCAAGAAATAAACAGCACAGGTTAACACACACACACACAATACAGATGGCTGGTTAACATGTCCTAAACATAGGCCTCTTTCAGCATCCTGAGGTGTGATGCAAAACTGAGGGAAATAATAAACAGTGTTTATTCATGGCGAAACCACATATGTGCACATTCAGACCTGCAGCCTGTCTTGACTAATAGCTGTATGCAGGGCTTAAACTGGGCCTTGAATACAGACACAGCTTCACACTGACCAAACTAATGCAGAATTAAACCGATATGCCCAGCAGCAGATTTAACACCCATCTCCAAATTGCAGGAGAGCCTGTGCAGGACTTACACTGTTGCCACAGCAGTGGTAAATTAATAAGAATTAAAATTTTCTGATGCGCCATTGTGGTCGCACAGTGTATGAATTAACCCAAATACATGTGCGACCACACACACACACACACAAACACACACACAGAGAATGTATTAACCCAAATGCTTCTCTGCACAGCAAACAGGTGAGGTGACAGATTTAGTTTCACAGGTTAAAACCACTGGAGACAAAGCAGCCGTCCAGCAGCACAGCTGAACTGAAGAAAGTTTAATGTGTTGACAAATCACACAAACACAGCTTCATGTGTTGCCATTTGCTAGATCATCTGAAGAACTGAGAAAATCTTACTTAAAACCTCATTGTGTTTAGAGCTTGGTTTTAAATAAGGCTATGTTAAGTGATGTTGCTGTTGAATGGAAAAGGATGTACGGCCTTTATTCAGGTTTTTTATACGAGGTGTCTCAGAAAAGTTCCAGGACTGGTGTCGCAAAAGATAGATTTCAAACACAAACTACAAACTACGAGTTCTCCCCTTCAGACCATCAACCAGCACTGCTACAAAGAGATCCTGCTGTGTTTGCTTCGTTCAGTGCGCGAGAAGAGGTGAGAGTTGTGGCAGGACAAGTCGTGGCTGCTTCACCATGACAACGCGCCTGCTCACAACACCCTGAGTATCCGACAGTTCCTGGCTGAGAAGAACATCTTTGTGCTGGAGCAACCTCCCTACTCACCCCACCTGGCTCCGTGGGATTTCTTCCTCTTCCCCAAGCTCAAGGGGGTCATCAAGGGGACCCGTTTTGAAGACGTGGACAACTCAAGATGGCTTTGATGACGGAGCTGTGGAGGAAGAATCCTTCCAGGAGTGCATGGCGACGTGTCAGAGAAGGCTGGGAAAGTGTGTTAGACTCCAAGGGGATTACTTCGAAGGGGAAAACTTGGATTT
The DNA here is from genome assembly GCF_000690725.1 of Stegastes partitus. Classification (NCBI taxonomy): domain Eukaryota; kingdom Metazoa; phylum Chordata; class Actinopteri; family Pomacentridae; genus Stegastes; species Stegastes partitus. The sequence continues at coordinate 116,886 of NW_007578440.1, forward strand.
GAAATATATCTTTTGTGACACCAGTCCTGACACTTTTCTGCCACACCTCGTATACGGAGAGGATGAGCAGAACCAGCCGCAATGTTTATTTTTTTCTAAATATAACAAAATTGTATTGACATCTTCATCCAAATCGACCACAATTTGGACACGTCTGGCAATAATAAAGCAGATTGAGGTGCATCATTTATGGAGCCAGACGTTTTAAATCATGACAATCTGCAAAGCAGTAAAAAAGTATTGTGTGCAGATAAATTTCATCGACCATTTACAAAACAATGTTAATGATGTCTGGGCTTGTGTGATATCCAGAGGAGTTACATAAACAAAAGGGATGAAGTACTTTTGTTTGCACTTAATTGGCCATCGGTGGGTCATTCTATCAGGTCTTCCAGCTGCCACAATTTAAATTGCCACGCTGAGAGCGTGTCCGCATTAGGGTGGGAAAAATTTGCAAAAGCGTATTTTTCTGTCTGTTTCACACCTCTGTCCAGAGCGAAACAGCGGCTTTGTAAATTGCTGGTTAACAGGTAGTGTTTATGAGCCACGACTGAATCAATATACAATACGTGCAACGACGGAATCAGATAAATATGTAAATGCGAGCTAAATTGTGAATACGGGTTGCGTTAAAAGGGCTTCTGTGTCATTCGGCTGCTGCATGAAAGTCTCCGGCGTGAGATCTCGGCACGGCGGATTCCTCTCACAGCTCTGATACCTGAGGGCTGTCGTCTGAGGTTGTGCAGAACAAAGAAGGGCAAAGTGGAAATTGAACAAACTTCCAACAATCCACACACACACACTCCCCAAAGGAATAGCGCTGCCATTCTGAAATGTGTTAACGCACTTCAGGTTGTCAATTTTACACTTTCTTGCTTTTATACTGGCGCTTGCAAAATAAAGCAAAGCACATTACTTTTTTTACAAAAGCATTCCTCTGCTTTGTCTACGTGCCCGTGATCAGACTCACTGAGCTTATGTTTTGTTTATGAGTGTTTCGGAAGCCGTGCGTCTGTCATTAAAAAACTATCAGCGCCGTGGACAGCTTCAGGAGGAAGGGACACAAATATGATCACTTAGCGCACCATGTATTCTGAAATACTTTTCTGCACAACGCCAGACGGATTATCTTGAATAGGAGGAAGAGGGGTTGATGTGCTTATATAAGGACTGACCCCAATAAATGCAAAAATAAAAAAATTTCCATGAGTCTTGATTGAAAATACGAACTGATTAGCAGGAAGTATAGACTTTTTTTTTTTTTTAAAGATGGAGGATCACTTTTGGGGTTGATCTGTGCTAAATTGTCCACACAAGTGCAGACGTTGTAATTAAACCTCAGGATGTTCATCTTCATCCTCTTGCTACGTTATATGCTGTCTGACATTTACACCCACTTCACACCTCCATCGGTGACAGAGGAGTCACGTATTGCATCCTTTTGTTTTTTTTTTTACTATCTGTTGCACTTTTCATGTGAACAGCTGAGGTCAACACTACAAATGTCTCCGGAGACAGAAAATGTGTAGCGTTACCCCCATATCTTAACTCTACTGTGGAGTTCTCTGTTCTATAAAACAGTAAATGTGCAGCTGAAGTGTGGACTGAAGTGTGGGGGAGAGGTGAAAATGCCTGGAGGCTTCTTCCTGGCTCATAATGGAGGTTGGCCATGCACGACTGCAAGCTTGATTAGTCCACATACAGTAAAGGCAGTGAATCTGTATTACCTTGTTTAAGATCAGGTCTGTGCATTTTCCTGTTATTCCTGAGCATTTCAGAAACAAAATGTCTGTTATTCTTTTTCTGTTCTCAGCTCATTTTGATGCTGCTGATTTCCCTTTAGTGCAGACTTAAACCTCTTCTGCCAAAATGTGATCTATGCAGGTGGCTGGACAAGCTTGCTTCAACCACCGATGTACAGATCCTACGCCTTTTTGATCTTGTACCCAGTTTAATTACTTCAGTTATTCAGTGTTTGACACAAGAGACGTTGTGAGAGGCTGTGACAGTGGCCCTTTATCAGGACTAGTTTTCCACATACAAAATTCATTGGAGAAGCCAACCCGCATTAATTAAAAAAGCACATGTTATATTTATATGTTTTTTTTTCCAAGAGTATGCTTCAAAGTTCAGCTGATTGAAAAATCTGCCAAAATGGTCAATTTTTTTTGGACAGGAAAATTATTTTCCTCCCACCCTGGACTTCCAGTAAGTACATGACCTCCCCAAAGGGGTTCAGCGAGCACAAAAGAAATCCTCAAAGTGAGAGAAAAAAAAAAATCTATTCAATGAAACCAGGCAAGACTTTTTACCCTGTACCTGTATTTGTATTCTGCACACAACTCATCACTGTTATTATCTTTGTGTATGCATGTGAGTGTCCAAGTCTCTGTATAAGTTTGACTTTTGAGCAGCTGGAGTGAGGACATTTTGGGAACGTGAGCACCTTTAGGCCGGTCCTAACTTTCTCACACCCCTGCATAGGGCGGTTTGAGGATTAAGACTTTGTTTTAGGGTTAAAGACATTTAGCTAGTTGGCACATTTAGAAAGGCAGCATGTGCCAGATTTGCCTTCTGTCTTAGCTCGAAAACATTTCATGTCTTCTTAGTGATAATATAATGTTCAGGTTCTCTATTCAGACATGTAGAGTGTGGTTCTAATTACCTGACAGTTTCGGCGACAACGCTCACCTTCTTCAGACATGACACTGACAGCGAGTGACGTGTCAGCCGGCAGATTTTGACAGCCGGCACCTGCGGCACGCCCAGCAGAGCCGCCAGATCCGCCGGGCAAGCCACACCCACACCGAAATGGTGTGTCGTGGCGAGCCCAACAGACCCTGCTCCAGAAAAAGTAACCGGCGGGGGAGTGCGGCGCGCCTGGCGGGGCGGTCGGGTCTTTTGAGCATTGTCACCGAAACTGTCAGGTAATAAGAACCACACTCTACGTGTCTGAATAGAGAACCTGAACATTATGCCTTCTGTCTTGCTCCTAATGCCCCTTTTCCTCCCATCTCCACTCCCCCTCCACCTGTGCAAGAGTGCAAACGTGCACAGGACACCATAGTGGTTTGTGGATCAGTCTGAGCTGTTTATTCCCATTTACAGACTCAATGTGTGGAACAATTTTAGTCAGAAACCATCGTAGTCATATCAAAAATATGACTTCAATATGGTATCTGTCAAAATAGACCAACACTGACACTGAAACAGAAAAACCTCAAACATCAGGAAAGGTAGTGTACCATTAGACTACACGAGATGGATTCTAAAATGTGTTTTTTGAATAATTGCAAAGAAAACAGCTGCAGTAATGTAATGTTAATGCAGGGCAGTGGAGGATAAAAAAAAAGATCTATACCACAACAGGAGTAAAATATTGCATTATCAGTGTGGTGTTTGCCACATTGTCCTTAACTACCTCGTTAAACTCTGATAGTGAAAAAGGTTTGCTAGCTGCAGAATAACGCTCACTGAAACACGCACGCTATCCATAACGTCTGCTAACCTGCAGCTTTCTCAACTCTTTGAAGAAGTTGTCATATTGGTTAAGATGTTTTACCAAGTCGAATGTGCAAAACGTTGCCCTAATTGTAGTTTGTAGTGAAATAATGCCGTATTGTGCTTTGTGGACACTCTGTGGACGACTGTTCAAGAGCACTTATGTTTGAAGACATGCCTCAGTTTGTCACTATGAAAGCTGCAGTGTGCTTGTTAGAGGAAAATAAATTAGCAGTTGACTTCACCTGCAGAGAGCGGAGCGCTGCACACACTGACCGGCCGGCTATCGCTCAGCAAGGCAGCTCACAGAAATCATAGTGAGGACGCTTTCGCAATTTCAAAAGGTGATTTGAGGGTAAAGACTTGATTTTCAGGTTATGGTTAGCGCTGTACTTAAATTAAAGTTGGGTAAAGGTTTGAAATGTAGATGGTTCTGTCAGGGTAAGGGGCTAGGGAATGCATTCTGTCAACAACTGTCAACTAAGAGAGGCAGGAAGATGCACGGTGTGAGTGAGTGTGTCACTGCGTATTACCTGATGTATCTCCTGCCAGCCGTTCTCATCCACACAGCCGACCTGTGCGTGATCGTGCAGCAGCAGCTCGCAGCAGTAGGGGTCTCCTCCTACCATCGAACTGTGGTAGAGAGGAGTTAGCCCCCTGCTGTCCTTATAGTCAGGAGACGCACCCAAGTCCAACAGCGTCTGGTGGGCAGAGAAGCAAGTTTTATGATGTTCAGTCTCAGGCTGTATTTATCATCTTTTGAAGGGTGAAGTGTGAATTTGTATGCGAAGGTCAAAGAGACCTGCATCAACACCAAACATCACAAAAGCTGTCTCGAGAAAGAAAAAATCCATAAACCTCAACAAAGCAAAGTGGCGGCACTGATGAAACCGACGAATGTAAGTTTAGAGCCCCTCCGTGCTATAAGGCCACGTTCGCAATATTGTACATGATTTGATTATTCGAGGAAATTACAGGAGAGTGACCTTTACTGGACTCACTACATCGGCAGCGACAACAGCTTATGTATGTTTAACGGTCCGGTGACATTGAATATTTGGATGATGACAATGACGAAACCGAGCAGAAATAACAAATTCCAATTTCAACAGTTCTGGCTCAACAGGGAATCAATTAAATGACTCACATAAACCCTTTCATTTAGGTTACAAGCCTCCTCGAACCACACACGTTACAAGGCCATTCGGCGGTTATGCCAGCCCATTCAAAGAGGGCACGTTAAGCCTCACATATTTAGTAATTGCTCAAGCACCCTCTGTACTCAGTTGCTCAAGCACCTGCTGCCAGAGATTACCAGCCGTCAACCTCTCCTTTTCCAGAGGGGAAACTTTGCGAGCGGGGAAATCGTTGAGCAAAAGGAAATGAAAGAGATGAGTCAGCTCGCGTGTGTTCTACTCACTATAAGAGCTGTATGGTTTTTGCTGCGCACGGCCTTGTGGAGGGCAGTGATGCCATCTTTTGTTCTGAAGTCCAGATGCGCCCCTCCACTCTTCAGCACCTTGATGAGCTCCGCACATCCCTCCAGCTGTGCCGCCAGCGTGAGAGGACATTCTGTGAAGCCCAAGGATACGCAAGCAAACGATATCAAAAATCAGCGTGTTTCAAATGGCACCGTCTTCTCAGAAAATGAACGTCTGACATTTGAAGCTGTAAAATAATCGACGAAATTGCACATTACAGTTATTAAATCCGCAGGTTTGCATTTTACAGTGACTCTGCATTTGGATGACTGCCTTCGCTGCTGTGATTGTCGCCCTCCGTCCTGCCTAAGTGGCTGCTTCCTGTCGGTGTTAAACCAAACTATTCTCATGCTCCCCTCGCTTCGCAGCTCATCTGCCAGACTACAGGTCACCCAGCAGAGAAATCTCCTTTATGGCTGGACAAACATTTGCATATACATGAGGAGATTAGCAAAGAGAATAATCCAGCTTTACCCAACATGCAGAAGGCTTATTTCAGAAAATCCATACATGGTCATTTGCGGTGAAGACAGAAGGAAAGTGAGAGAAAGTACAAAAGAAAAGACAAGTCAAGGTTGGAAAAAGACAATAAATTAACCAGCATGGAACAGAGATGGGATGTTTCTTAGCACGGATTTGCTCACCTCCTGAGTCTGGATCGTGGAAGTTAGGGTCCAGACCTTTTTCCAGGAACCTTGAGACCTTTTCGATGTTCCTCTGCTGCGCAAACTCCATAAACTTCTTCAGGTTTGCCTAATGGAGGGAGACAAGGGAACGGGGAGAAGGGGGAAGTAGAGGAAGAGACAGCTGTGATTGGGTGATGTCAGACTTATGTGGATAGGGATGTTTAATAATGCAGTCAAGAGATGAAAGCTAAAGTCGCTGCTCTCTCCTTCTGTGTTTGAAGGTTTTATTTCTGTACTGTCATGCCAAGCAAATGGACCATGTGCAGGGCGATGTATAGGCTAAATATAGGGCGGACCAAAAAAAAAAGCAGGGAAAGGGCTGTAAAGTGACTGAAACAAAGACCTTTCCTTTGGAGATTAGCGCCCAGGAAATAAGATCCTGAGGCTTACGTCATATTTTAAGTTCAAATGTAATGGTTATAATATTGCACAGTCCCTGAGAGCAACACTTACACATCACTGGGTCCAACATTGATGTTTAAATAAAACATGTCACTGTGCTTGTTTTATGAAACGAGCACAGACACATGCACAAACCCAATGCATATCCTACCCACACTGATACACACACACACATACACACACACACACAAATACTCTTAATTTCCTTTGTGACTTATGATTAAAAATATTCATCACCTCTACTAAAGCGGGTGTAAGCCTGCAGAGTATAAAGTGAAAAATGAAGCTGTGCGCCAAAAAAAAAAAAAAGCACCACTAACACTCCAAAGCAGATTAAAACAGTCTGAAGAATCAGGGCAACAATCAAGAGTCGACTATCTGAGACGCTACACTATAGCCCAGGATGAATCTAATTAATACGCACTGTATACAGAAGACAGAGAGGAGCTACTGGAAGGATTCTACTACGCTATATTTTAATATTAGGACATAAAACGTCAATGAATATATACACGACAGCCAATTAGCCCCAAAATGTATCTCCGGGATGCAATTACACAATATCTGCAGCATCCCAAATGAGATTCACAGAGAACTTTCATTACTCTTGCATTCTCTCTCAAGGTTTCTCAGCCGTAGTCGTTGCATAACATCCACATGTGCAAAAGCCTCCAGACCCTGCATACTACATATCATACAACTTAATTAAGGCACGCAAACGGTAAAATGCACACAAACACTCACGTGCAAGACCGAGGACGGAAAAGCAGCAGCAGCAGCCGTTTGGCACTCACCATGTGCGGCATCGTACGCTGTATATCCCTCGCTCTGAGAAGTCACACTCTTACGGCGCCTTCCGAATCTCACATCACACACGCCTTTTCTCTTCACACCAAGTCATCTCCAGTCCGCTCGCCTCTACAAGCCCGCTTGGCGTTCACACACCACGCTGACATGCTGCGAGAAGCTGCCGACTGCTACTCTCGCCATCTCCAAGTCAAACTGAGTGAGAGAAATTCACTTTGGCTTTTTTTTCCTTTTTTTTTCTCTTCTCAGATGTTCAGTGAGGCAGTTGTTATGGTGATGCGATACAAAGACAGCTCCGGCAGCCAATGTACACACGAGTGGGAAGAGCACCGAGGTTGTGTTTGTGAGCGTGTGCGAGTGCCGCTTGTGTGTCCCGCATAATACCTCGGATAATGCCTTGAAGAGGCTCGGGGATGGTTTTTGTCAGTGATCAGCTGGATCTGATGTGTGTTTTTTATTGCCTGCTCAACAGAGGTCTGGCAAATTAAGGCTTTATAATGATTTATCTGCTTTGGTCTTCTCTTAATAAACTCTTAATATTTCCTCCCTCCTGCTATCTCTCTCTCTCTTTAACAAACACACACAATTGCACACTTGTTCAAAGACCGAAAAAGCATTCATTTTCATCCTGACACGCTGACAATCGACTAAATATTCTGAGAATAATCAGAAAGATGACAGTCTGTCATACATCAGATTTCAAAGCCAAAGCTCTGTGCAGAACTGGCGCGACTGCACACAATCTGCGTTACTTGCGAGACCAATAATTTGCCATTAAACTGACAAAGAAACCATCACATATCAATAGTGTGTATCGATAATATCTACAATTAAAACGGAAGTCAAAAGAATCCTATTTCAGCAAATCTTTAAACTCTACTACATGAATATGAGTTGGTCTATGAAGCTGTGATAGTGACGTGACTTATTAAAGTGAACTGCCAGAGCTTAATGTACACCCATGTTTTAATTAAATAGGTAAGACAGGCTCACATTTTATAGCAGAAGCTTAAAAACATTTCCAAAATTGCCCTGATTTTGTCTTTTTGGCAATATGAAAAAAAAAAAAAAAGATCCAAACTTTAATCTCTGCCCCTCTTTCATGTCTCCTTCTTTAGATACCGTGATTCTCTTTCTTCCTGACTTAGTCAAAAAACTCCCTGTCATCTTCCCAGCTTGAACAAAATACTGCGGAAAAGCCTCCGTGGACGGAAAGACATGAGTGTGGATAATTTTATTTCAACCATCTGTGCAATCATTACCTCTTACTTTTAGTAGAAACCACTTAATAGTAGGCAGGTCTGTTTTGCGTTTTCCATTCATCGCGCAGGCTTGTGTGTACGCCGCACACACACACACACACACACACGGCAAGGCCTGGAAAAGATTGGCAAGTGGGACGAAATCCTCCTCCACAGTAGTGACCCAGTCTGTTCATATTACATTAGATCGTTTGCCAAGTTTCATTCACATATGAGTGTGGCTACTCTGACTCACTGGCTTTCATTCATTCATTCATTCATTCATTCATCCATCATCTATACACCACTTAATCCTCACTAGGGTCATGGGGGGCTGGAGTCTATCCCAGCCGACTCAGGGTGAAGGCAGGGGACACCCTGGACAGGTCACCAGTCTATCACAGGGCTACACTTAGAGACAGACAACCAAGCACACTCACATTCACACCTACGGACAATTTAGAATCACCAATTACCCTCAACATGTTCTTGGACTGTGTGGGAGGAAGCTGGAGAACCCGGAGAGAACCCACACTGCACGGGGAGAACATGGAGACTCCGCAGAAAGATTCCGGTGCCCCCACCGAGACGCGAACCGGCGACCTTCTTGCTGCGAGGCGACAGTGCTAACCAACTGCGCCACCCTGCAGCCCTCATTCATTCATTCATTCATTCATTCATTCATTCATTCACTCACAGCCCACAGGTTATCCATCGCACAGCCTTGATGTGTTCTTCTTGTCATTGCTATGCAGGAAGAACAATAACATTTTTGGGGAATATTATAATGGCAGGTTACATCGCCCGAAGGAGCAATTTAAATCATGCACACAGCAGTAGGTGAAAACACTGCTCCCATAAAAAGCACCATGTCAGCAAAAATACATCAAATACTGTAAAAACAACCACACAGCTGAGGAGGGGGGTGGTGCAGTGGTTAGGAAAAAGTTTTTCTTTATTTTCAATCAAATCTTAATTTCCAGGGTCGGAAAGGAGCGCCAGGACTCTGTATCGTGCATCGCAAAGACTTAACAAGCAGCAAAGGGAAAAAAAAAAAAAATTCTAACGAAAACCATGAGCATCATCGCTTTTCTTTTGTTTTAAAATGTGCTGTTGCATCATCAGACATATTTAACACACAGTGGTGTAAAAATGGACAGCTTATTGTGAAGATAAATAAACTGTACCTTGTGCACTTTGTGAATCAGAACTAGACTGCCTGCTTCTGTATCTAAAAGCACGTCATGCAGCATGAAGTCTATTTTGTTTGTTGTTTTAAAGACCTTTTTGTATGTAATACGGCTTCCCTGGTGACAGCCCGTCTGAAACCACTGAGTTAACTGCTTTAGGAAGTCATAACCCACTAACATAGAACTGCCAGTCAATCACATCGTTGGGAGCTACGATTGAGCTCGCTGTTGAGGACGTGGATGTGTAGATGCGTTGGTGACACATGCAGGGAACTATTTCCAGATGGAAGCACAATTATGGCTCGGGAAAAGTCGCTCAATGTGCAATACGTGTCCCTAATGTTGTGAAATCCATTTTTTAGTACCAGCTTTACACTTGGCAGGTTGCTCAGGTGGTAGCTGCAAGAACCCTCAAGTTCACAGTGAAGAGGCAACATAATAATCCTCTAACGCATTCATACCCTCCTATTAAAGAGGAAAAAAAACAGCTGTTACTGAAATAAGCTGAAATTGACCAAAGTAATAATAAATAAAAATTTCATGAAAATCATGACATTGCTTTTGAATTGTGGCTCAACAGAAATATTAAAAACAAACAAGCGTGATGGGACCCATAAATTAATAATTTGTTAAACAACCCTTTGAGCCAATCACTGCAATCAAATGTTTTCTGTAACTTCTGCACCTGTTGACAGGTATTTTGATTTCACTGCTCATCAGCAAAGTGCTCCAATTTGTCCTGGATAGTTTTTTTTTTTTTTAATTATTCTTTTCAACCACAATTCAAAGCAATGTGCTATTTCACTAAATTATAATTTAGCAAATTTTTATTTATTATTATTATCATTTTTTCAGTTTCTAGTTATTTGAGTGACTATTGTGAATTTTGCCTTTTCTTTAATGGAAGGGTGTGAATACATTTGAGGACGACTGCAGATAAAACTACTACATTTCACCTACATCACTTGATCTGCACATTCTTTCATATGAGCATTATTTTGTAGCTAAGCTAGTCTATGCTTGACCCACGCACACACTGGTCAGCCACAACATTAAAACCACTAACAGGCATATAACTTTGATTAAGTCATTATGATGCAACAGATCCAGGCATTCATGTGAGCGTTACTTTGACATGTACACAGGAGCCAAAGGATGAGCTGCTAACGTCCTGCTGGCAGACACCATAAGACAGGGGTGGGCAATCCTGGTCCTTGAGGGCCACAATCCTGCATGTTCTAGACGTTCCCCTCTTCCAACACACCTGATTCAAATGATCAGGATCGTTATCAGGCTTGATGATGAGCTGATCATGTGAATCAGGTGTGTTGGAAGAGGGAAACATCTAGAACATGCAGGATTGTGGACCTCGAGGACCAGGATTGGACACCCCTGCCATGAAACATCCATGAGCTGTTTGGAGACACAATGGGAACCTAAACATTGATTCCTCTTGTGGCTGCTCTGCATATATCCTCACAGCTCCACGGTTTGATCACAATTGTTCACGTACGGTCATCAATTGTAGTTATCTCCAGAGATAATGTGAGTTCACTGATATAATCACTCGTCTGCACATAAATGCATCACGTGTGTTGTCCTAATAACATGAAGGGAGTCTACATAACAGCAACCTCTGTCTCCATTAAGGAAAGGCAGCCTCAGCAAAGATGAACTCACAGAGGAGCGAATGAAATAAAAATGACAAATGTGTCACATTGTGGTGCTCGTCCTAACACATACAAACAGCGTCGTACGAAAGCTTTAGGCATTTCAGATTCTTCTCCATCGCCCCAGTGCCGTCAGAGAAGCGTCTGATCAGTCGTAAATTTATTCTGCACACCTATAGCAACCCAAAACCTACATCCAGAATCATAAATAACCATATATCTTCAGCAACAAGAAGAACAAGGAGTGCTGCGGCTGATGCCGTGAGCCCCACAGAGCCCAGATCTCAACATAATTGTGTCAGTGTTGCATCAAAGACAAAAGCAATTGAGCCAGTCTAGACAGAAGAATGTAAACACAAAAAACTACCCGCCAGGTACCTTGAAAAACTGTGCATGTACCAAAGAGAATTCCTTCAAAAAGACAAAATGTCACCAAACACTGACGCGATTTAGTTTATTTTTCTGTTGCACTTTGTGTTATTCTTGAAGGCACTCTTACTTTGCCTGTTTTAAACATTTATACAGTGTTGTATGCGGACATGTATGTATGCACATAAACAGCTACATGCCTGTGCACACACGTTGCCACACAGCAGTGGAAAAACAAACTCACCATGCCGCCAGTTGTTGAGAGGCACTTAGAGAGACGCGTCAGATGTGATTCAAAGAAGCTGCCGATGTACTTCATCACATACAGTCGTGACACTAAATGTAAAACCTTCTTTTATGTCAGATAGCAAGGCTGTCGGATTGTCAAGATGGAGGTCGAGATACAAGGAGGGCTTGATGCTTGAAGGGTCATTTGTTGTTAATATTTATTGTTTATAGTTGTTATAATAACTAGTGTATTGTTAGAACACTACGCAATGCTGGATTTAACGCCTAATTGACCGGTGTGCAGTGCACGGGCCCATCGGTTGACATGAAAAGTAAATATGTTCAGACAGCAGGCTAAAGTGACCCGTATCTAGTCTTTTCATGACAGTCTGAACAGCACAGATCCAAATAATGATGAATATCTGAAAAATGAAGCCAACCCGGAAGTGTCAAGAACCTGCAGTATCACTATATCCGCCAGCTGCTGGCTCCAAAAAGCCCTGGCTCCCATAGACT
>NW_007578440.1:129881-153282 GCF_000690725.1 Stegastes partitus
TTATGGAGGAAGCTATACACAAATTATGTTGTCCTTTAGGGGACAAAAAAAAAACGTGTGCGCTGTCATTGCACCGACAGTCCAGTTGACAGTTTGACAGTTCTCCTTTCAATAGCCATTCAATACTGACGACCAACACAGCAGAAGAAATCCTGGGCACAACTCGTCTGTCACTTTCAAACAGTTGTCATGGTATGTCGGCCATCTTTAGAGGCTCAGTCTTACAATGTCTCACCTCGGTTGCGACTTGAATGTCACACTTCATTCTAAGTGATAAGTGCTTTGGCCCGGTGTGAGAACAGCAACAGCACTGAAATTAAACTGTGAGACGACTGAGGCAACAACAAATAGCATGTTCAGACAGCAGAAATGGATGGTTTACTAGAAAAAAAAAAACAAAGTGCGCAAGGTCATGACCAAGCCAGTGATGTATTGCTAATTCCATTACCTGCTACCTGTCTGTAATCTCACATGATTAGTGGCTTCCTCCTCTTATAGTATTTTTGTTTACATCCCATTACACGTGTGTCCTTTCTCCTTAGCTCGAGGCTAACGGCTAAAATGCAAATCAGCACGTTCTGTTTCAGACCTCAAATGGTAATGAGAGCACAGATTTACAGATACAGATATTGAGTCATTAGCGGCACTCGTCTTGATCTTAACTTTGAGTCGAAGCTTGTCTAGTGTTCTCTGCACACACTACAGCCACGAGGATGGAGTGCCCCCGCTGTGCTGGATCAAGAAAAAAGACAGGGAAGAAAAACAAAGAAAAAACAGAAAGAGGGGAAAGGGGGGGAAATGAAAGATAGTGTCTCATCTCAGCGCAGCAGAGCAAGAAACAGCAGCAATAATCAACTCCTAGAATCTATGGCAATTTACCAATGTGTTAAAGCAAGAAAATAGCCTGCAGTGTCAGTTTGATGCCTGGGACGAGGTGTCCTCGCCTGCCCTCCATATGATTAGAAATTACTTTTCAACTGCACCGCTGGATTTGTACGGCCTTTTGATATAAATGCGTTTTTGTCACTTTTTCCGAAAAGCCTATTAACGTTTGGCCCATTTGACGACTTCCACGAAAGAATCTGATAAAGACAGATAACTCATAAAAGCAATCTCAAATTGAAAGGTAATAAATTAAATTAATGACACTCTAAGCACCAATATTAATTTTGAGTTGATGTTCGTTTTGTAACCTGTGAGGGACCCCCGTATGTGTCCACAGACATTACTCCACCACAGGATAACAGGAGCTGGCTATTATGGGTTTTCCACTGCGGTTTGGTTGGTTGCCTTGAACCGCGCCGTGACCAGCAATTATTAGTCAAATGACTGATACAAATGATAAGTAAAAGGGCAAAATAGGGACGGCATCTGAATGCACAAGCAGAAATCGAAACAGACATTCAGGTGGAAGCGCTGCAAGAGAGAGACGGCACAGATTAGAGGACTGCATGGCTTGGCTGTGGTCTGTTCTGGTACTGAGCAGGACCTTGGTGAGCCTTATATTTAGGCAGCAACCAGGGCTGAGAGCAGGGGTGTCAAATCCTGGTCCTCGAGGGCCGCAATCCTGCATGTTTTAGATGTTTCCCTCTTCCAACACACCTGATTCAAATGATCAGGATGGTTATCAGGCTTCTGCAGAGCTTGATGATGAGCTGATCATTTGAATCAGGTGTGTTGGAAGAGGGACATATCTAAAACATGCAGGATTGTGGCCCTCGAGGACCACAGTTTGACACCCCTGGCTTAGAGAAACTTCAGCTTTATTAGTCTCAAACCTGCTAAGTTTAACAGCTATGGATTACAGGGAATTGTCCCTGATAAAGCCAGGATTCGGAGGATTGAATATGTTTTTGTGATTTCATATGGGGTCACCAATCAAGTGGCAGGAAGTGAGTGGAAGAGCTTTTACCAGCTAGATGGAAAAAAAGACGTTCTTTCTTTTAGTCCAGAACCCTGAGGAGGTTCTCGTCTCTTCCACCACTAAGGGGGGGATTATCTGCCACTACCTGATAAAAGCCTGGGTAGGAGGCCAGAAATTACAGAGACAACACTGGTCCCCTCGTGCAGCTATTCTCCTTTTTGTCTTTTCCCTCTTTTTATAAAGCGTTTTCGCCGCGGCTTCATAAAAAGAAAGCGTTCACACTTAACGTCCCGTTCAATAGCTCGTGTGCATCCATGCGTGATCCATACAACGGCGAGGCACAGATTTAACACGGGCTGCACCTATGTGTGTCAGACACTTGCACTGCCCTATATTTACACTCATTACCACATGGCTACACAGCCCCTGGTCCCTCACAGCTGGCCTACAGCACGCTTCGCCATGGATGAGTAGCAATTACAACGCTCGCCAACGTGATGCTTATTCGGGAGGATCATATACTGTCCTAATGCGAGCTGGCCCATAAAATACACACATGCTCTGAAACGTCACAACTGCTTAGGCAACAGACACAGTGAGTCGGTGTAGTGGGTCACGGGGATGCTCTGGGGACCGCGAGGCATCAGGATGATCGGAGCGCAGCCTAAACAGTTGGGAAAGAAGACGGGCCTGGAGCGGACATGGAAGTCAACGCAGAGCTTCGATGCTGGTTGTAGCAGCATCATGAAGACGAGCATATGGTTGAAGATATTCCCACATCACCATCGAGGCTGATTGCCAATTCCGTCATACGACACGTAGGAGCCGCAAATGTTGTTTTCGAGTACTGATCACTGGGTTAATAGTTTGTTTTATTGGTTTGTCATGGTGATGTGGGTCACGTGGGTGTAGTTGGTGACAGGTTGAGCCGTCAGAAGGGCTGCCAGTCAGTCACGTGGTGGTTTTACCTGTATAGCCGTAACTTTTGTTGACCACCACGCTTAAGTGACTAAGCATACGTCTAGTGTCTTTATTTTTTTGACAAGTGTACCGTAGCCCAGTACTGTGCAATGCCTGCAAATCATAAATCACTTTTAACAAAAGGGAGAGAAACGCATCCGATTTTGGTGCGTTACTTTGGAAGCTACAGCGCATCATACAATTAGACAGAACCCATCCTCGTCCGTTAGAAAAAGTTTGCATTGTGTGTTTTCGCTGGGTAACGCCTGACAGCTAGCGACTAACTAAGATTGTCACCGATCATATTGTAGCGACTGCACAACCGACTCCTAAGCAGCTACTTTGTGCCTCCAACCCATCAGGTACACCTTGTCGGCATGAAGCTGTCATGTCGATTCTGCCTGACTGACACTGACACGGAAAACGCTGGAGACAGTGACTGATAGTCTGATAAATCCGACCCAACAGTGTCGCCGAGATTTTCGGATGAGCGAAACAGCTGAAACCGCTGCGGGTTAATTTGATTTAATTCATTACCTCGTAAGCACTCGCTGAACAAACACTTCGAACGCACGACGCAAAAAGAATAAGCTGTCTTTGAAACAGATGTACTATTTCTACAAACATCGACACACACGTTGAGGAGACAAATGCTTTCGCTTGTGTGTAGTCACGTCAGCAAACACTCTTATCTGGCACAGAGTGTTCCTGATTCTCTGTCTGTCTACTCTTTGTTGACAGTCACTTATATAAAGGCTGGAGCAAGAGCAGGCAGGCCTTGACCCCTGTCTCCCAGATGCTTTGTACAGAGGCCATCCTGCTGCAGGGGCACTGCATTTTAATCAGACACACAAACAGACACAACTACAGAATCCGGCTGCACTCTCATCATACACCCCACCTCCCCGCTCACACAACAGGTTTAAGCAGCAGTAGGAATGTAATTTACACCTCTGGTTAGTGATCCTCTTTCTCTAAACAGCAGCATTTGTCACATTAAGTGATTTGTTTGTTTTTTTATCAAAAGCACATTTTTGTCAAAAACAACAACAACTGAAGTGACACGAGGGCTTTAATTGAATGCAGTATAGTATCATAGTACACATTAACAAAAAATACTTCAATATTTGGCCTTAGAGTCGTGCATGTTGAGGTGAACACTACAAAGACCTGGTTGTGACAGGATTTTCTTTTCATTGTGGAATAAAAGGCAAACTCTATGGCACACTGATAATAAAACAGTGCTGAGTGAGTCATAAGTGGTACAAAAAAAAAAAAAAAAAGGAGGACGTGATGAATAAGAAAAGATAAGGTTCGGCTAATTTGTTAAGTAAGCAGGGGAAAAAGGTTTTAAAATGCAAGGCACATTTTTTTTTTTTTTGAAATACGAGGATGAGAAATTACCGTCTCACATTAAAGCTGATGCAGTTGAACAAAAATGGGTTTTGTTGACCGTGTAGCATAAAATATGGACTTATTGATTTAAGAGTGAAGCAAACAGCACCTTACTAAGATGTACTCCAACTTTTTTCTTGGCAAAAACCACAAAGCAAACCGAGCAGAGGCGGCACAGTGAAGCAGTCACCGGTCGACTGCAGCTTCCACTCAGGTTCACTATCAAAACAGAAACTCCTCCTTTTAAACCTCTACTCATCACAAGGAGAGAAAAAAAAAAGAAAAACACAGTCAAATGGCTTAGCTAGTTTTATTTGTCAGTTGATTCTATAATTCATGGATTTATTGCAGAGTGTGACGGTCTAGAAGCATGTTCCTATTAAAAATGCAACACAGTGACGTTGTGTGGCAGAAACAGAAGAAAATGGAATCACGTGAGAGGAGGGAATGGAAGAGAGTAGCACAAGACATGATAAAGGAAAAGGGGTGAGCAGGAACGACAATAGGGCAAACCAGTGCTCTACTTACAATAGAGCTTTTGTCTTCTTTTCCTCTGTGACATTTTCTTTTGAATCTTACAGCTAATAAAAGACACAGCGAGGCTGTTTTGATGAACACATCCTACTAATAACATGTGGAGGCGACGTGTGCTCTTCATTTACCGTTGTAGATGTCACAATATGCATCTTCTTTGTTGTCAAACAATAAAAGGTGAGTCTACTTTATTAAAAATGTGACAGACTCTGATGAGCTTTTCTATTTAAATTTTCTTTTTTTTCCCTCTTTCAGTCCATCTCAGGTTCACTGCAGGTATTGCTCGCTGAAGTACTGCAGGATTCAATTTGTGCCACAATGAACAAAATCTTCCAAGAATCAAACAAAAAGGAATACATTTAGACTACAGCTATAGAAGAAAGCTACGTCTGACTACAATATTTATTTTATATTTCTTTCCCTAACCAAGATTTCTTTTCTGTAGTGACTCTATCCAGTTTTGTTTCAGTTCTAAATCTTCAGTATGAGCTCTATTAGAAGCAGTTGTCCCCAAACGACCACATACTTTGGCAGAAACAAGTTAATGGATCAGAAATGCAAAAAAACTTTAATTATCATTATTATCAAGAGCCTGTCACCATGTTGCCGTAGCAAAGCGAATGAGGTAGCAGCATCAGCAACACTGAGATTCCTATGTCTGTGAAGATTCTCAGTCATCCAGCTCATGGTTATTCTCGTGGACTAATCGTAGCAACTGGACTTGCTTGAGTTCCTTGAAGACGTTTCACCTCTCATCCAAGAAGCTTCATCAGTTCTGACTGGGAGTTCCAGATACTTATATTCTTAAGGAGTCATTAACACTTGACTTTCGGTTTCAGTTGAGGGTTTGCTGCTCCTCCCCCTCGTTAAAACTTACGAAACTCAGGTGTTAATGGCTCCTTAAGGATATAAGTATCTGGAACTCCCAACTAGTCAGTCAGAAATGATGAAGCCTCTCGGATGAGACGTGAAACGTCTTCAAGGAACTCAAGCAAGTCCAGTTGCAACGATTAAACTAACGAATAACTACAATTCCTATTTTGAGATGAATAGTATGTTTAGTTTGCCCGTGCTGATTGCGTATTTATGTTTGCGAGTGCTATGGAGATGTGGTTTGCTTCCATGGTGTTTAACATCAGTTTGACACAAGACAGACTCATGATAAGAACAGACTGTATATAAAAGACGGATTTAGCGACCAAGATGTCGCCGATTGGTCTGTGGACTACGGTTTTGAATCCTTGAGTTCAGAATTTTGCCATAACCGCCTTGTTTCTTTGAAACATTACATGACATGGAAAGGGTGGATCGGACTGAGGACACTATGCACGGTGACACTGTAGCAATCTCCCAATCCTGAGGTAGCCTAGCCCTAAAGCATACTCTGCTTTCTTGTTTATTGTTTTATATATTGGACCATAATTTTCCAAATGAACACTGTGCTGCAGTAAATTATCGTATCATGCAATATTCACTTTATCAAGAAACTAGTTTGATAGAATGTGTGGTTCTATCAGTCTTAATTTAAAACAGTCCATTCTAAAAAAAAAAGAGCAATAACTACAGATTATACCAATTGAAACAAAACAAACTTTTCTGCGCGCCCTAAAAGAGACCATAAAGTTATTAGTTAAATGTTTATTGAGGCAACAAATCAAGTGAGAAGTGGGGTCGGTTTCTCACAGAGTTCTATACAATCTGACTCATTTTTGCGACCAAAGGAGTCGCCCCCTGCTGGCAGTTAGGAAAAGTGCAGGTTTAAGGCACTGCAGTGTTGGTGTCACTTTTCAGAATTGGGGTCTATGGCTGAAATTAAAACTCTCAATCTGTGTTTTCTCCTACATTTGAAGAGTTCATTTGCAAAAACAGATAACTGCATTTTTGTAGATTTTCAGAAAACATATTTTTTGTTGTTTGCTTGAGATAAAATCAATCAAACTGAAGTTCAGTGGATTTGACTCAGTAGAAATGACATGAAAAAAATAGACATAACTTAGATTTGATTGATATTGTCTCAGGTACACAATGGAAAAGTGGGTTTTCTGAAGGTTTGTGAAGACGGAGTTATCTGTTTTTGCAAATGAACTCTTCGTTTGTAAATTTGCCACAGCAAGAGCAGCAAACCAAAGCTGCGTGCTTAGCGATGCTTGGGCATGTTAAGTCCCAATAATGAGCGTAACATACTGAGTACATGGACGGGCAACAAAGAACAGAAGTGGCCCAACAGTGGTTTGAAAAGCTTCTGTTGATGTTTGGGGGCGACATGGCTTTGCAGTGGCTCGTGCTGTTGCTTCACAGCCAGAAGGTTCTGGGTTCAGTTTGTGGGTTAACTAGTGGTTCTGAAATGGGAGTTGTTTGTCTCTTTGTGTTAGCCCTGACAGGATCCAGCCCTAATGAGCTTCTACAGGATAAAGCAGGTAAACCTAATTGATGTGGATGGATTATGACACTTGTTTTATGCAGCGAATCTAAAAGGCTGCTGGAAAACAAGGTAAATCCGAGCTGACTACAACTGCTATTCTCCAAAAGCGACCAACTTTTCAAAGACACGTTTTAAGCCTTGGATGACTGTTTGATGCTCAAAACAAAGCTTTTCGGTGGCGTACTCCTTTACAGTAATAACACATATTGACTGTTGAGTAATATGTTGAATATTTTATCTTGCTGGTGGATTTAATAAAGCCGCCCATTAATGGAACATATTAATTAACCTTCTTAGTTTAACGTGGGTGTTTAAACTCCCCGGAGACTAAAAAGCTGAGACGCACCGCTTTCTGTCTGCCGGTGCAGATTGGTGTGTTTGATCTGCGCGTGTCTATAAGTTTCTGTACTTGTGCCTGTATGTATGTCTGGTTGGGCCTCTGCCCACAGTATGTTTGTCTGAGAGACGGAACGCTGCAGTAATCTCCAATATCCATACCTAACAGGCTTAAAATGTAATGCTCTCAGCTACGAAAAGACCAATATATGGAGTGACAGAGTGTGGATTTGATCCCAAGGAAGAGGATTTTCTGTGAGGGGAATCTTCAACCTTTACTGTACAGCAGTAAAATAAATCGCTGAGTAATTTGATACACCCTTAAGCTTAGAGTCCAACACCACAAAAAAAAAGTCACAGAAGGCTTAAGGATGAAATCTATTGGATACATGCACACACACATACATGCACACACATACATGCACACACACACAAAATACACACACTGATTCATAATTCAGCACACTAAACACACACATTTTATTCATGAAGTATGAGTGCAGTAAAAAGCCTACACTCAGAGACAGTGATGGTGTGCCGTCACTATGGCAACAGCAAACACATCATTGACCGTAAATGTTTCAGCCAAACAGGCAGTTCACTTTTACACCTCTATCCAAAGCCCAGTGTCTTCTCACAGCCTGCTTTAGTTCACACGAGGCGGAGTCGTTATCATCATAATCCTGATACCTGTTCTAAATAACGCGCTCCCTGCAGCGCTTCTCTGGCCTCACAGACATTTAGTATTTGAGAGAGTCCTTTAACTAAGATTTTTTTCTGTTTGTTTAGTCCATGTAGGGGGGAGTTCTGGTCTTTTTTATTTGTGTTTTTGTAGCAGAAAAAAAAGGACAACAAGGAAAAGAGACAAAAGCAGAGGAGTAAAATAATCCTCTCTGCATTTTTCATCTGGAACCGAGCCATCTGCTGACACAGCATGCACACACTAGCATGGTTACCCTATTATGCGACCTGGTGCCACTTTCAACATGAAATAAAAACTAAAACGGGACACAATGAGACAAATTGCAGTGCAGTTGTTTTAACAATTAAATGCTCTGTTTCTGATAAACACATATCTGTAACTCCTTCACAGAACAGAAATAATTTGGTACGTTGCTGACAAATAAATTACACTTACAAAATTAAAAACTGAATTATATATCCTTGTAAAATAACACATAGTTTACTGTGCACAACATAATAAACTTGAAGTGCATCCCTGGACACACACTTTTAACTGGAGGTTCATAAAACTCAAAACTAACAAATAAACAAGATGCTACAAACCAAACTACTGTGCACGTTGCTCCACATTATGGGTTTTTAAATAATAAAAAAATGTCAGTCTCATAAATCAGCATTTACTTTTGATCTTATGAATCACTCTTGCAGTAACGTGTTGCGTCTAACCTCTGTGGCCCGGCTCCTGGTTGCTCTCTCTGACCTCAACAGCATGGTGCCTCGTGGGTAATCCTTTCCAAGAAGTAATACGATTTAGCTCCGTATGATATCTAGTATTCCTCTTGATGAAGCACAGTTTGGGCCACTGGGAGATATCTGAAAGGGTCGGCTAAAAAGGCTAGAACAAAGCAGGGTAAAGCCACAGCCTCTTTCCCGCTAAACAACACACTCACAAAGTTGCAGAGCACAGGCTTATTGTATGGGAACCCCCCCACAACATGCTGTTGTACACTCAACCGCAACCAGTTCCACCCACCCTCCTGGCCACATTGGCAGCATAGCTTTGTCCAGCATTGTCTATTCCACCAGGACAATTGAGCTCAGGTTTACTTGCCAACTGGTTAATGAAAAAAAAAGACGGAAAAAGCATAAACAAGAACACAAATATGTGTGTGTAGGCTTCTGTTTGAGGCTACACTGAGACACAAACGCAGGAAAAATCTGTATGAAAGGCAGCCGACTCATAAGTGTTGTACAGCAATACACCACCCACAGTCTGTATTTGAAAATGAAACACTCGTGTAAGCTCGTAATGTGGCTACATTCACAGAAATTATAATGGATTGCAATTAAAACCAAGTGGCAGACGCTATAATGTGCAAATAATCAGATGCATCCAATTGTGCGTCAGACAATGCTGAGGACTGAGATAGAATGATGCATCGAGTCATATTTGAGCACAAATATAATGGTTGGCATAATACCGAGCACACAGATGGAGGATGGAAAATTTGATTACGGTTTAAGAAGATTCTTTGGATATAATTACACATTTCTCTAACTATTTAAAATCCATTGTATCACAATGTTTGCAGGCTGACCATGTGTAGATGAAAACCACAACATTCAAGGACAAAAATTCTGGGTTGACTAAAAGACTACGAGTCAGGATTTCATCTAAGTTACAGTTCATAAATTCTGTCACATGAAACATGACAGCAGGCTCGACTGTTGTTTGTATGCATGACTGTCATTTTGTGTGTTTGTGTTTGTAAGCAGGTTGGGCAGAGAGGATGAGGGGAATGCATGCTGTCATCAGAATCAAAGAGTCCAGAGAAAGAAAAAGCTGAATCAGGTCCAGTCATGTGCTTTCAAACTGACACCAGGACACAAGCAGGCAGACAGCAGGGGGACGGAGCCAGAGGATGAAACACAGCTAAACAGACCAGAGGTAAGCTGGAGCGCAGTCAAGTAAAACTTGTGTCAAAATAAAGCTGAAAATATCGCAAAAAAAATGATCTTCCCCTACATTTGAACCTTGGCTGAAAACAGGCCTACGGGCTACAGAGAGAGAACAGATGAGGCCAGCAAGCGAGCTCCAGGCTGAGACGGGGGGCATGTGGGAAGTGTATTTGTTCAACCCAATAATTATTAGAACTCTATTGTTACTTTATGCCGCTGGCATCCTATTTTACAGTCATCTATTCAAACACCCTGACCTAGAATGAAGAGTCTCCAGTTAGTGGGATGTACAATGTGCTATTTTTCCACTGTGAAATCAACTTGGGAAATGAGGTGTAAAGATCAAGACTAAACAAAAAGTTCAGTTTCAATCGAGACAAATGGATCGATGAATGGAATCAAAATGCGTGAAAGTTCCACTGTATGTCAGAAACATGAGTGGTAACAAGTGTGGTCTTATATATGTTTTGAATTCTCACACATTGATGCAGTCCAAAATTATTTAAACTCATACCAAATTTTAAACTATAGTACATTTTGTCCATTAGTTCTCATTTGGATGAAAAAGAAATAAACAAGGGACAAAAGACAGTAAGGCATTGTGTTAGAGAATGTATTGTTGTGTTATTTATGGGGTTTTTTCTTCTTTTTATTTTTCATTTTTACAAAAAAATCCCATGTGGAAGACCATCCTTTCCCTCCGAAATTCCTGAATGCTAACAAGGCTTTTGCATGTCCCTGCTGGGATTTTGGATGAATCCTCTCCAGATCTTCGAGGCTGGAACGCTTCCTTGCCACCACTCTGGTCTTCAGTTCACTCCAAAGATTCTGAATGGATTCAGATCTGGACTCTGGCTAGGCCACTCTAAAATGTTGATATTGTTTTCTTTTACCCTTGTCTTGACCACTTTGGCTCTATGTTTCAGTTCATTGTCTTGTTGGATGGTACAATGCTGCCCAAGGCCAAGTCCTTCTACATATTGCATGATGTTTTCCTTCAGAATCTTAATGTTGTCCTCTTTTTTCATGATGCTGTTTACTTTGACAAGGTTCCCTGGCCCACTTACACCCCTAAAGTATTACATTCCCACCACCATGCTTAACTGTGAGAATGGTGTTCTTGGAGCTGAAAGCTTCTCCTTTCTTTCGCCAAGTGAAGGCTACGTCTCTATATCCAACCAGTCCATCTTCATCTCATTTGCCCATAGAACTGATGACCAAGAGCATTCATCTTTACCCAGGTGAGCCATTGTAAAGGCCAGGCATGACTCTGTTGGAGAAGTGGGATCCTTCTTTGTCACCATCCATGGATTCAGCCTTGTGCAGTGACAGCTGAAGTGTCTACTTGGGATGTTGGTACAAGAATTGTTCAAATTCATCAGGATAGCTTTGGCGATGATTCTTGGATTGTTTTTGGCCTCTCACATGAGCGTTCCTGCCAGCAGAGGGGTCACTTTTGGCTTCTTACAGATTTTTCACAGTGTGAACCTCCTTGTACTCTCTGATTATGCTTTGTACTGTGGCCACTGGCACTTGAAAGCACTTGGATATGGCTTTACAGCCTTCCACAGTCTCGGGAGCAACCACAATGCACAGCTCTCTCTCAGTGACAGACCCAGGAAGCTCTTGAAGCTCTTTGACTGTCAATGACTATCAACTGACTAGTAACTGACTAGAGATGTAGTGCGTCACGATTGTCTAGAACGTGTTAGCGATAACCAGGACTATCTGGAATGGTAAAGAAGCTTCAAACTATTTCAAGGGGTATGGATATGTTTGGACATAACATTTTTGGAAAAGCAAAGAATAAACACATACATACTACAAATACTACACTCCTAACTTAATTTGTAAATTAACTATAAATCAGAATTTGATTAATTAATGGCTTAACTATAGGCTTAATATTATCTGTGAACAGGAAAGATTACATACATTTTCCATCCGAACAGTCTACCCATGTGGCTGTGGTGTTCGCATATTTACAGAAACGTCTCTTCAGGATGAGTCATAATTCACAGAAGGCGACTATGGAGGTAACTGCATCATCTCTACTGCGGAAAAGAGCTACTGGTGGACAACAAACAAAAAGATGTTGGATTTTACCAACTTGGGCTTGGCTCATCGCCTGGTGTCACCAACACCAACATTGGTGATGCAAAATTCTTCCAAAAGTTGTTCTATTGTGATTTATCGTAAAGTTTCATCTGTCAGTGCCACAATACAAAGCAAACTAGTGAAAAACTAAAGGGACGCTACGGACAACGGCACTGACACTCTAAAATCGACTTTAATAGCATCAGCAGAGCCCAAAGAATTAACATTAGCAGTACCTACAAGCAGAGACCCACATAGAGCTCACTGGGGTGTATTATGAACAGCCGAGGGCTACAGTTTCTACATGGCCTGGTTTCAGAGCATACCGAACAAAACAGAATCAATTTCTTTTTTTTTGAAACCGTCTAATCACTGTTTCTCTCGTACACGCCCCTACGTAGGCACTCGGTCAAAATGAAAAATTGAGATGGGAGGTGAGATACTGTTGCGGTGAAGAAGTGGTGTAGTGCTGCAATTTCTCCGGGAAGAACTTGCACACGTGTTTAAAAGCCAGCGACACAGAGATGACACAAACACAGTTGGGTAGGAGCAGCATCCCAGTGTATAGGGCATAATTAGGTATCTGTAATGTTAATTTAGACTGTCTCTCCACAAGCCGGGACCAAAACAAAATAAGACAAATCGCACATTAATTGAGTGTGTAGTTTAAATGGCTGTTACTTAGACCGGCTTAATTTGTAAGCATATGGAAAACAAAGTCTGAAAACAACAGATAGGACATAATACTAAGCTCTAAATAAGAGCTATTCATAACCTATACATACTGAATCAATAATAGACCCAATGGGAAGATGGAAGATGTGCTTGTGTGGGAGATTTTGTAGCATAGGTCAGGCTGCCCATATGTGCAGTAGCTTGAGTCACGCTTGCCCGCAGGGCGTCCTGTTGACAGCTGCCACCTGCTGAACCCTCACTGTCTGAGACTGACAGCTCTGAGACTCTCGGTAAGGGTTCACAGAAAATAGTGGCGGTTACTTAGCTTAACAAGTTTCTCCACACTGCCCCAACTATTGTGCTATTTTGTTTTAGCTATCTTGCACTTTTGTCCCTCTCAGTCAGGAACACACACATAGTAAGATCATCTCCATCAGGGAGCATCAGTGGCACGTTAACACAGTAGAATGACACAACCAAAGCATCATCGTAGTAAAGACCTATTTTGTTCTGGGAAGATGCACTGACAAATCCTAACACACACCCTGCCATGTGCACACATACACACATGCACTCACATGTACACACATACACACACTTGCATTCATGATTGTCTGTCACATACAGACATTTGCATGCACATACAATTTTTTTGCCTCGCTTACTTCAAGATCCAAAAGGCAGAACACAGCCACTGACACTGGTCACAACTAGACACATCCACACAACCTCTAGCACAACAGGCGCACACAGACATATATAGAAATGCACACACTGATCCCAGCCCACCGTGAGTAACTGAACCAGTGCAGAGAAAAACATTAGCATTCTGTCAGGGTTTCAGACAAGACTGCACCAGCTCCTCACACAGCCAACATGCAGCAGAGCATAACAACAGAACGAAAGCCAGAGAAAGAGAGAAAGCGAGAGCACAGACAGGTAGTCAGGGATGGGTTGGGGAGTGGTGGAGATAGGAAGTGTGAAAAACAGAGCGACAGAGGGACAAGAAGATGTGTTAACACCAGAGGTAATGGCAAAATTAAAGAGATGATGAGAGCAATTGGGGTACCTTACTATTGAGCCTGGCCTTCCTGGCTTCTTTAATTTTTCTTTGCTTTTTCTTAGCTGGTTGTCTTCTGCCCAGAGCGGATCCCATCTCACACACACATGGACTCACTGCCCCGTCTCACACGTAGTACCGTAGGTCAGCTACAGTTCGAATGCCAAAACATCCTCCACATGGCCATATCCAGCCCCCACCTCCTGCTCCTCGTCTACTCTCCTCTTGTTCTCTCTCCTTCTCCTTCACTACCTTTCGTCTTGTCAAAGGAGCACATGCAGCCTCACATGGTCACAAACACTCACCCGGACCAGGACGCAAAAAAAAAAAAAAAAAAAACACTTAGTCCTGTGCATGCACAGACAGACGGAGAGATGGCAAGGGGTGATTTTGCAGGATGCTGGAGAGAACAGAGGGAGAGTGGGGGAAAGAGAGAGCCAGAGAAGAGGGAGGGAAAACAGAGGGAGGAGAGAAAGTGTAAGATAGAGGGAGGGAAAACCAAATGAGGAAAAAAAAAAAAACGGAGGGACAGTGGGTGGGGTATAGAATCAAGGGGTAGATATGGATATTCAAAGTGAAAGGAAATACGGAGAATAATGAGGAGAGGAACACAGACATATTGTAGGGAGCTGGCGCAATCTCCATTATTACAGCAATGTGCCAAACCAAGCGTTACATGACAGTAGGAGCTGTGTGACTATTGACTAATGCTCCTGTTTTTGTATCTCGGTATTCTTGGAAATATGGTAATATTTAAATCCACAAACTGCTTGTATAAACAACTCCATTTTCGTTGTATGTGCACGCACAGATTGCACAACGTCACACATCAACAACACGGAGACAAATACAGCATCTCAAATTAGAAACAGTCCAAACAATTTCAGCTCAACTGTCTGCATGTTTTTAGAAATCCCAAGTTCCACGTCTATATTTGTTTGTTAGTGCTTGAATAAGTTGTTTCCAACCAGATATGTCTCTACTTTCTTCAAAGCACTACATTTATCATCTTTTTTTTGTGGGATTATCCATAAGGGGAGCTTTGTGTGTGAAGGATTCCCCGTTGGAAACGTCCTCTCATCCTGTGCCATGCAGCTGTGTGTATGTGTGTGTGTCTACGTGGGTGTTTGTGTCCTACGTCAAATTTTATATTAGCTGCAGCTGCAATAATACTGCATTGATAGCAGGGTTTAGTTACTATCCAAATGCTCTGTGGGATCGGGCATCTCATAACAACATCGCACATACATTCTCTGTGTAGTGTTATTATAAATTGAAAATAATGCAGGCATTCTCATTCATAAACACAATACGCTGCTAACAACAGTACAATGCTTCAGTGAAGGAGGAATAGCATTACTCTGCAATACATTTTATGAGGGGGGCCCTTTGTGAATTATGCTTCCCCGCACTTGTGCATTAACAAATATGTGGCGTACGGTTTAGCTTGTGAATCACACTGGACAAGTCAAAACAGTTTCCTCCAAAGAGCAAACGCATTTAATACTTTGATATTGCGTGCACTTTCACAATGCATTTATGATAACAGCAGAAAAGAAATGCGCTCACGCTGGCATTGTGTTCTTTGGCATCCATGACCACATTATCAAATAGTGCGTTACTAAATGCTCTCCACTACCATTTTGCCTCCAGCTCCCTCTAACCCCCAACCTCATTTATCATCTCTATACCTCTGCCGCCCAAAGCCTCCATTCATAACTATATACATGCAGCATATCTGTCTATCCACACATCCGACTCTCTGATCTTACATTCTGAGTGTATATATATATTTTATTGGATGCAAAGATATATAGCTCCAATATACTTGAGACTAACACACACGTTGCTCTCAAAATTACATACATTTGCATGAATGAATCCCAAGGGCAAGCCGAAGCATTAGTATTCTGCTTCTAATAAATAAGACACCAAGAAGTAGGTGTAACCTCGGAGAAAATCAAGCAGAAAATTAAGTTTCTGATGCCACACAATTATTGAGTCAGTCTGAGTAAGTTGTTTAAAAGACTACTGATAAAAAGAAAGTTTTCTTTCTATCACTGGAAGCCCTTTGTCACACTACAAGAAAGCCACCCATTCTGGAGGCCTGTCTGGTGCATAGCCATCAGCCCACACCAAACACCCACACACATGCACTATTTTTTTTCTAAAAGTACGCTATGTAAATTTTCCATGAAGCCACCATGCATGGGTAACCAGGACAGTTACAGAATGACGAGGTCTGATTCGGCCGGGCAAAGGGAAAATGAATGGGAAAATCCTATCAACTATGACCTAATTTTAAACTTTAGCCTCCAGCTAATGAACTCCATGATAGCTAAGTAGGCTAATGCTTGACCTCTGCCTTGCAGGGCAGCTCGCTGCAGGATGAATGGTGAGCATAGAGGCAGCCAAGGCTGCGAGAGTCACCCATAACAGGATTTCCCTCTTTACCCTTTAAGTAATTATGCAACAAAAGCAAATTTGCCATTTAGAAAAAAGAGAGGGGATATAAACGTCAATGTTCCATTACTGGGTAACATCCTTTGCTTAAAGCTAATCTTCACTCATGCAAGCACAGGAAACTATTGTTTTCATTACTACTGCCAAGACAGACAGAGATCTGCAAAAAGCCTTTAACATCCTGTCTAATTGAATAATTGACAATTGTAACACATCTGCAAATATTAAACACATCCATTCTTCTGAAGTGCAGAAAATATGACAAAGGCAGAGTCAGCCGCGATCTAATTTGAACATGACCGTGGAATCGATAAGCCTCAAAAGCTTCATACATTACTTTCACTGGGGAAGCAATAGATGCTGTGGCCCTGTTACAGCAGCCAGTTGCCATTAGACCTTTACAATAATTCAAAATGTGAATCTGTGAAAAATATTTTACACACAAATATGCATCAGTATTTTATATACACCAAACAGCTACAGAGCATTAAGGTAACCTGTCTGTATTTGTTGTGTAGGCCCCCTCATGTCACCAAAACAGCTTTGACCCATTGGAAAAAAGACAAAGGATCCTTTGGGTCCTGTGGGTTGTGAGGGAGGGCCTCCATGGGTGGATCAGGCTTGTCCCGGCACATCCTCCATCCATCCATTACCTATACACCGCTTGATCCTCACTAGGGTCGTGGAGGGCTGGAGTCTATCCCAGCTGACTCAGGGTGAAGGCAGGGGACACCCTGGACAGGTCACCAGTCTATCACAGGGCTACACTTAGAGACAGACAACCAAGCACACTCACATTCACACCTATGGACAATTTAGAATCACCAATTAACCTCAACGTGTTTTTGGACTGTGTGGGAGGAAGCCGGAGAACCTGGAGAGAACCCACACTGCATGCAAGATCCCGGGTGTCCTCACCGAGATGCGAACCGGCGACCTTCTAGCTGTGAGGCAACCGTGCTAACCACTGCTCCACCTTGCAGGCCCCAGCACATCCTGAAGATGCTAAACCAGATTGGGAGCTCAGAATTTGGAGGCTTTGTCAACGCTTTCAGTTCTTTGTTGTGTTTCTTGACCTGTCCCAGAGCATTTTTTGCGGTGTGGCGGGGTGCATTGTCCTGCTGGGGGAGCCCGCTGCCTTCAGGGTGTGCTGTTGCCATGGAGGTTGTGTGCTTGGTCTGCAACAACGTTAAGGCAGGTGATACATGTCAAGTAACATCCACTTGAACACTCAGGGTTCCCAGCAGAACGTCGCATTTCAACAACAGGATCAGTGTCATTCACTTCACCTGTCAGCGGTTTTAATGTTGTCGTTCATTATCTGCTGCAATGACTATTTTGTCTGTGCTCAGATGTCTCTGTGTTGAGAGAAAATAAAACTGTATTATGGCAATTTCTGGAGTAGTAGAGCAAAATTACCACCCTTCTTCTCTCCAATAACACAGCTGTCCTCAATAACTCACTACTAAAAAAAAAAAAAAAATAGGTAGCTCAAACAACACACTGGCTTTCACAGCTCATTTACACATTCAGGTTTTTACTCTGTGAGACAGTGTTAGTGGCAGGGAGATGAACACTCTCTTCCTCCATTTGAGAATTTTCGCCAGTTCCACTTCCACTGACCTGTGAGGCAGGCCAATCACAACAAATTCTATCGTTATAGATGATTTATTGTGTGAAATTACCGCGTAAATTGAAGCAGGGCAGAAATTGATCTTGGCTGAGTATGTCATTTGAGTCCCACTCACTCATACTTTGTCATAGCAAATACACTGTAGC
Organism: Stegastes partitus; assembly: GCF_000690725.1. NCBI lineage: Eukaryota > Metazoa > Chordata > Actinopteri > Pomacentridae > Stegastes > Stegastes partitus. The sequence continues at coordinate 148,110 of NW_007578440.1, forward strand.
AAAAGAAGCAGACGGAAGCAGCTCACACCAGACCGGTTAGACAAAAGAAATATTTGCGAGCATGACTAATCTTTCTCATCACCGCTTTTCCGCATCTTCATCTCATTTAGTATTTCACACTCCCTCTCCGTCTCTGACACTCTCGACAATAGTGCACAACAGAAGCACAGTCGCTGCCCGTGAATAATCAGCGGAGGGACAAAATAGCATAAAGAGGCCGACAATGAACTCAAAGGTCCTCCTCTATCAAAGCAAGCGATTTCAGTGACATTTTAAATGCCCCCCACATTCACGCTTTTCCCTGATTTTTTTGACTAGTTAAAATCCAATGAATTCTCCAAGCCTCATAATAAATCCTGACAGGCTACATTTTATTTGCTCAACTAAATGCTGCAAAGTCTCTAATTAGGAATTGGACCCTGATAAACAAAGGTAAACTGTAGAGCTGCTATATATGGAACAGACTTATTTGCTGTTGTCCAGAAACATGCAGTAGAAGTAGAGTCATTTGCATTTACTACTGTGACAAAGGTGGTAGATACCAAAACCCACACCAGTGCAAACCTTCTAAGAGCCTTTTGTTGACATTAGAACAAAAGCGAGCTCTTTGCTAATCTATAGTCTTGAACGTTAAACCACTCGATGTTCGGTAGACTCTCGGTTTTCGCTCGTCAAACTATGACTGTGAGGATTAACTACATAATCAAATTTCCTCATGGGATATACATGAATCCCGCTACAAAGCTAAATCAGTCATAAGCCATTAAACTGTTCTCACAAGTGTAGCATTAGTCTATTAATTGTAAGAAAAGCACATCTAAGTACATTAGTCACACATGAGGGTTAATAGGCTCATTTTATCGTCTTATTTTATGTTTTTTTTCCTTCCTTTTTCTATGTGAGACGACATATTTCGATGTGTTTGATTCCAAAACAGCATGTAAAGAATAACTACCATTCTCTCATTGGTGAAAAGAGTTTTTTGACTGAGTCACGAAAGATCAAAACTGCAGCTCCCTAATTTCCACACAGCAGCATTGCTCAGCTGTAACCCTCTCTTTCACAGACAACACACAGAAGGACACAGAGTTCACACTATAAATCCTCTCCAGTGTAAATCTGCCGTCTGATGGGGTTTGATGCAAATGCATTTAGTTTTCTCTGCTCTGCTCCATTCATCACACCCACTTACAGCACAGACACGCACACACAAGCACAGACACACACTCTGAGGCGCACATTCAGGGTTGAATATTATCTACTAGAGCATCTCAAACAATTGGAATATGGTTGAAGAAAAAAGTTCTTTTTTTAAAGTTTAATTAAAAAATGTACACTTTTATACATTCTGTATTTATGACAAGTAAAGTGAAATATTCCATGCCTTTTTTTTTGTTGTTTTAATTTTGATGACAATGACTTATAGCTCATGAAAATCAGAAATCCAGTATCTCCCATTATTGCCTAAAATTAATCCAAAAAAAGGATTTACAATACAGAAAAGTCAAACTTGGGAAAAGTATGAACATTTATATATTTAATGCTTGGTTGGGGCTCCTTTACTTTGAGTTACTGCATCAATGCAGCGTGCCATGGAAGCAATCAGCCTGTGGCACTGCTGAGGTGTTATTGAAGGCCCGGTTGCTTTAATAGTGGCCTTCAGCTCGTCTATATTTTTGGGTCGGTTCTCTCTCATTTTCCTCTGGAGAATGCACATATGGGATTCTATTGGGTTGAGGTCAGGTGAGCCGGCTGGCCAATCAAGTAATATCATGGTCGGTAAACCATTTGATAGTAGTTTTGGGTGCAAAGTCCTGCTGGAAAAGGAAATCTCCAACAGGCTCGTCAGCAGATGGAGGCGTGACACGCTCGAAAATCTCTTTGTAGACGACGGCGTTGACTTTGGATTTGATAAAACACAATGGACCAACGTCAGCACATGACATGGCACCAAAACCCATCAAAGACTACGGAGACTTCACACTGGACTTCAAACACCTTGGATTCTGTGACTCTGAAGTCTTCCTCCAGACTTTCACTGAATCGTTCCAAATGAAATGCAACATTTATTTTCAACTGAAAAGAGGACTTTGGACAACTAAGCAACAGCCCAGTTCTTTTCTTCTCTGCTCTGTTAAGATGCTTCTGGTGTCCTGGTTCAGGATATTAGAAATGTGACAGTTATCGTCTCTTTCCTAAAGCCATCTGTGCTCTGGGGCTCTTGATGCACTGACACCAGCCTCAGTCCACTCGTTGTAAAGCTCTCCCAAGTTCTTAAATCAACTTTTCTTGACAATCCTCTCAAGGCTGTGAGCATCCTTGTTGCTTGTGCACCTTCTCCCACCACACGTTTCCCTTCCAGTCAACTTTCTATTATCTCTGCCAACAACAGAGATAATGGAAAGCTGACTTTCAGCAATGGCCTGCTGTGGCTCCTTGAGGAGGAGGTCGAAGGTCGTCTTCTGGACAACTTTCAGGCTGCAGTCGTCCCCTCACGGATGTTTGTGAGACACACAGTATTTACACTGATTTAATAGTAATTTGCTGTAACTTAAAATGAAATATTCTAATATTATGAGGTATGGTTTTAAAATTTTAGAGGCTTTAAGTCATAAACATAAAAACTAAAACAGAAAAATGCATGAAACATTTTACTTTACATGTAATGAGTCTAGAATATATTCAATTTCCTGTTTCTTAAATAACTGATGTAATCCATGCTGGCTAAAGGCTAACCCCTTCAGACCAGCAGGACCGTCCTCCTACTCTCCAATGTCCGCTCCCTCCACAACAAGCTGGACGTTTGCTGAGAGAAACCCGCAGAGAGTGGAGGGACTGCTGTGTGTTTGCTTTAACAGAAACATGGCTCCATGACGACATCCCAGACGGACATACAGCTGGAGGGAACGACATTAATCTGGGCGGACAGACAGACAGCTAGCTGTGAGGCAGCATCTGCGACTTCATCATCGTCACACCATCATGTGTGTCCCTGAAGACCTACCAGGACCTGAAGAGGTTCAACATGTTCAACGTGATGGCGGCGCGCATGGATGCAGCGCCCCCTTCAGGAGACAGCGAGAGTGAACGTTTAGTGTCTTGCCTATTCCAGACATGCATTCGGCAAAACTTACTAATTAAATGATCCTGAAGAAACGCTCTCTCATCTTGCCTGTAGTACTGTCTGTACAGCAACATGACAATAAACTTGATTTGATTTGATTGGATAAATATTACACTTTTTCAGGACATTTTAACTATTTACGGTACTACTTGCAAACATCTGTTGTTACATCCGACCTGTCATTCCACACCTGTCCACCAGTCGTCCCACTGAGTTCCTGCTTCAGCCTCTTACAGAACCAGTCACCTGCCTGCACACCTGTTCCCCATCGCTTCAACAGTCACAGTATACAGTGTGCCCGGCCAATATTCACACTCTGCCAGATCGTCCAAGCTGCCAAGCAGACTTAGCGTGCCAGTTTGAATCCTATTCTGTCTCTCTGTATCTGCATTTGTGACCACCTGCCTGCCCCTCACCACTGTGCGCCAGCCCTTTGGTTCCATTTGCCAGCTGGGAATGCCTTTTTTGATACTGTCTAAAAGCATTCTGATCTATCGAGTGAAGACTGAGTCTACTGAACCTGCATTGCCTTCTGCGGTCTGTTCGCATCTGGTCAGCAAGACACAAACAACCAACACACATATTTATTCAGTTCATTCTGATATATATGTAGAAGAATGTTGTACTTCAAATATTTCCCATCTGATATTTGACCTCACTTTTAAACATCCATTAAGAATTCTTTCACAAAGAAAAGCACCAAAAAGACAGAAGATAACATATAATGTTGTGTTCCATCATAGTTCCAATGACTGATTGAGTTGGACATGAAATTATGTGTTTTAAAATATGAATGTAACTATTAGGATTATTAGACCAACAAGTAGTAACTGCTGAGCATTTTGACAAAAACCGGGGGAAGAACTTGGGTGACACACATGGCTAGATATAATTGAAGCCGCAATGACCTTAATTTTCACCTGCTCATTTGAACATGAGACGGCAGCACAAAACAGACCTGGTTCATGTTTTTTTTTGTGGCCATGCTGCCTCGTGTATGAGCACACATTGTCCTTATACAAGGCTCTTAGTGGCCCTGCATGGCCTAAAAAGAGAGTACTTCAATTACACATGAATGAACCAACAAATACACAGAGCAGAGCTTTTACTCTGGCCTTCTTTTCAAGCATCTCATAAAAAATTAGAGGGTAAAACTGAGCTAGAACCTCATGGATGCAAATACTGTCACAAATAAGCGAAAACTCTAATGCCACGTTCAGACTGCAGACAAAAGGGGCAAACATCTGTATTTTTGGGGGGGGGGGTCATATGTTGCATATGTGTGAACAATGTGAACAGCACAATTCACAACAACTCTTCATTTCTGACTTGGGCCACTGCTATATATGATCCTAAATTGAATCAATAATATCAAGATATAAGCCAGATTTTTTGGCAAAGCAACCTCAGATTGAAGAGTCACATCGGAATTTATGCAGCAGGTCAGATCTGAGTGTCTTTCCATAAAAATCTTTAGGAGAGACAGAGTGCTGCATGTCACATATTTCCTCATGTTATTTTTTATGCATGTGGGATTGTGATATTGGCCACATTTGGAGAAAAACAACAAAAATCCTAACAGGTCAACAAGAGAATTTAATATGAGCAATAAATCAGAATGAGCACTGAGGCTTGCAATCATGTAGAATTTCCGAGTCAATGCAACGATCCATCCATCCATCCATCCATCCATTATCTATACACCGCTCAATGCTCACTAGGGTCGCAGCTGACTCAGGGTGAAGGCAGGAGACATCCTGGACAGGACACCAGTCTATCACAGGGCGACACTTAGAGACAGACAACCAAGCACACTCACTAGCACTAACGACTCACATAACGAGGGGGGAGGAGCACCAAACCGAAACTAAAACTACCAAAACTCAGGTGTTAATGGATCCTTAAGGGTATAAGTATCTGGAACTCCCAACTAGTCAGTCAGAAGTGATGAAGCCTCTTGGATGAGAGGTGGAACGTCTTCAAGGAATTGATCTATGACTAAACTACGAGAAAAATCTCTATGTTCCACAATCGCACTGCGGCTGCATT
>NW_007578440.1:153678-156855 GCF_000690725.1 Stegastes partitus
GCCGCCACCATTCTGTGCATTGCTGCTGTTGTCTGGTACCTCCAGTACCCAAGATATCTATGGTACTGTAGGTATCATGTAAAAAAGTAGTCACATCTTTTGGCATTGACTTAGTACAGAAGCATCGGTTCTTGTGACGTGTACAGATCAATGAATTAAAGGAAAAACTTGAAAATGTCACTGGATGATGTCAGTATGAAAATGATGCCTTTCACTGTCACCACATCTCAACACAACTAGACACCTACACATGCAAACCAATGTCACAGTCAACCCTCTCCACCACCGCCATCAGCAACAAAACTCCAAATGAGGGAATTTCTTCTGAACCAGCGGTGTTCCTTCCTCCAGTGGGGACACTTTGATAATCAATGCCAAGGATTACTGAAACTGTTACCGGCTTAAAGTGGCTCAAGTCTTTACTAAGACATCATGGCACCGTGCTCTCTCCAAGATATGGAGTTTCATGTACCGCATTGCATTTGTACACAAAGTTGCTTGAACAAAAAAAAACAAAAAAAAAAGCTCTTTAGATGTCAAAATGACAGAGTTTGCAGCTGTTTGGTCTTACCTTGGTGTGGAGCTTTGACAACTGCTTTTCATCCAGGTAGGTCTGAGTGTAGACGCGTCTTTTGTAGCGGAACTGCAACAAAAGAACAAGCTGTAAGAGGAAGGGCAGCTTTTACCTTCTCTTTTTTGTTTGTGTCATGACTACTTAACAAGGATACCGGACATAAAAAAGTAAATAATTAAAGCGTTAATTAAAGTCGTTCCAAATAAATTCGCCACACATCATCAGCTCCCAAGACCAAACTGTGCAAAAAAATAATTAATGTTTTTTATTAGTTTGTCCAATGAGTGAGAAAACACAAGAGAGGAGATACAGAGGCAGAGATTTTGAGTCATTTAATAACTTTTCAACGTCGTTAGGGGACCAAATGCCTCCCTGTATACGGCTGTCATCTCTCTCCAGCGCTCCTGCTTGTCATCTTTTCCACATATTACATTTTGCTTGAAAAGCCCACTTCCTTGAAGCTGGAGTATAAAATATAAATTGCGAAACAAAACTGAAAAAAAAAAAAAAAAAGAGGTTTCCAATTTCGACTAAATAAACGCGCAGGAAGAACACTGGGTTTGACAGATCACACAACAAGTGGATTCATTTATTAAAGAGATTGTGTGTTTTTTTTCCCCACAATTTCAGTAAAACTCTTCTTTTCCACTGGGAATATAAATTTATCATGTCAAAAAGTTAATGCAAGATAAACAAAACAGAAGCTGGTATACTCTGATGGACAGACGTTAATTGCATTTTACCGATTTCAAAAACACAGCATGGAAGGAAAAATTAAAAGTTAATGGACAGGAGGGTGCAGTTATTACCTCCTACTGGGGCTTTAATAAGGTTGATCTGACCAAAAGTCACAACTCAAATTAGGCAATAAAAAACTGTGACACTGTTAAGCTAAAAATTAGTCCCATCATTTAGGTTACTGTCATTTTTTATTTTATTTTTTTTTACTCGGGATGATCTCTTACTGAGTGAAATGACTCAGAAGTATCTCAGTGGTAGACGTGATAAGAGCGGGTCGAACTCAGTAAATGTTAAGGGAAGGTGCCTCAGTGCTTTATTTCTTATCTCCTTTAGTGAAGGAGACACTGGACCATTTTCACGAAAGAAAAGAAGATAATGCTGTCCCACGGTGCCTTCGGCGTCGCCATTTCAGGTACAATCAATTCAACATTTCAAGGTGTTGTGTTCGCGTTTAAGTTACTATATGTATAAACATGTACTCAAATCAGAATCCAGCATTAACCATAACACAAAGATATTTAGTTTATAATACAGCATGGTCACACCTTAAGCATGTTGTGCCCAGTAGTATCAGTACATGTTATTCCTATCTTGCAAAAATGTAACTACAGTCGTGACTNCTATCACAGGGCTACACTTAGAGACAGACAACCAAACATTCACACCTACGGACAATTTAGAATCACCAATTAACCTCAACATGTTTTTGGACTTGTGGGAGGAAGTCGGAGAACCCGGAGAGAACCCACGCTGCACGGGGAGAACATGCAAACTCCTGGCAGAAAGATCCCGGGTGTCCTCACCGGGACGCGAACTGGCGACGTTCTTGCTGCAAGACAACAGTGGTAACCACTGCTCCACCTTGCAGGCCCTCAATGCAACTAAACAACCACAAATAAAGTTGCATTTAACTTTGTATTTTACCTGTAGAGATGCTTTCATTAAAATTTCACAATGTGTATACTAGAATAGTGACAAAACCTAATGACATTGAAATTCCTGCATTCTTGATACAAGATCATCAATCAAGTGAATGTATTTCAATAAAATACACACAGTGTGCTAATACACACGCCGTTCTATTTTTACATACTGAACGGTAATGATGGAACAGTATCGGCGGCACACAGCCCAAGTTATGAGCACGACCCTAAACCAGGTATTACTGTGTGTGGAGCAGATGCAGCTGTTGCAATCCACCAACAAAACAAGGTAACTGGTCAGGATGTGAACATCCTGATTGTCCAAATCAAAGAAAGTATTTCCATATTAAATCTCGATGTTGTCTGTGAAGACTCTCAGTCATCCAGCTCATGGTTATTCTCATAGATTATTCGTAGCAACTGGACTTGCATGAGTTCCTTGAAGACGTTTCACCTCTCATCCAAGAGGCTTCATCAGATGGTTTGAGAGAGGGGTGAAAGAAGCCATCTATGTCCAACTGGAAAGACCATCCCTCAACAGAGGTGGAGGTCTGAGGCATCACCTCTCACCTGTTTACAACTCTGTCCTAAGATCTCTCCCCAGGAAGATGAAACCACCATTCATAGCCACAAAAGACCCTAACGAACCCCATTGTGGCAGGGGGAGCACTAACGACTCACATAACGAGGGGGAGGAGCAACAAACCAAAACTAAAACTACCAAAGCTCAGGTGTTAATGGATCCTTAAAGATATAAGTATCTGGAACTCCCAACTCGTCAGTCAGAACTGATGAAGCCTCTTGGATGAGAGGTTAAAACGTCTTCAAGGAATTAATCTATGATTAAACTACGAGAAAAATCTCTATGTTCCACAATCGCACTGCGGCTGCATTTGCCGCCACCATTCTGTGCATTGTTGCTGTTGTCTGGTACCTCCA
>NW_007578440.1:159966-167840 GCF_000690725.1 Stegastes partitus
AGCTCTAACAGTTTCTAAATGACTGCTTCAAAAGACTCTTGCAGTTTTATTGTGATGGTAACACAAAAGATCGATAAACATTTGTGCTACTTGTGCTTTCATTAATACGAAATCGTTTGTCAAGGTTTCTGATTCTGTACCACGCGGCTCCGGTCCGTCACCATTTCCCAGCTCGTCAAAAGTCGATCACTTATTGGGTTTGTTGCAAACTGCTTGCTTAGTGGAAGGTTTCGCTCAACACTGACAGCTTATAATAACTTTAAAACTTCTGCAACTTTCACTGGACTCACCACGTACTTCAGGTTTGTGTGTTTGTGTCTGTGCACGTGCATGCAAGTGATGTCAATGTGTGTGTGTGTATGTGTGTGTGTGTGTGCGCCGGCGTATGCATATCTGCTTCTCCCCCGATGCGTGGTGTTCACCAACAGGGTAAATCCACGACAGAACAGAGGATTTTGAGCTGCTAATCCAAACCTGCCAATCATCTCCACACACCACAGGCCTGAGGGAATAACTGCAGGTCAATCAATGACACACACAGCGCTCCGGCAGAGTAGTAGCAGGCAGTTGTGCGCATACACAAACACACAAACTGATCGGAGTCCGCCCCCTATTCAGCCAGTTTGCCAGCTTTTGCAAGTACGACCAAACTATGAGCACAGTCCAGATTGAACAAGAACTGCAAAAAAAAGAAGTAAATAATCTTATATATATGTAGACATTTATGCATATGATTACCTGTTTGTAGTGGCATGTGCTGCTCTACTTCCACAACATCACATCAGCTACACTATAAATGGCACAAATATTCCTGACATTTACAACTTCTCAGAGGCGCCCTTGAAAACCACTGATATGAATACTCGAGCGCAGAAATTTGACCGTATCAAGCTTCACTCCCAGCCAGGATCCAGCAAAGCATCATATCTTCTTTCAAACTGAAATGCTCCAATAATTCTAAATACCTAAGGGAAGGTTTTAAATCTTTATCAACCTTTAATTACAAATCCCTAAAATTACCGAAAAACCAACGCGGCCGGTCTGAAATTGAGCCGATGTCTTTACACCGCCGTCTGTAAAAGCGACACATCCTTACACGCCTGCGATTCTCTCAGATCAAAAAAGCGTGATGGACAAGCGCTGCAATTATCTCTGAGAGATGACAGCTGCTGCAGACAACACACTGTCACTGAGCGCAGCATTATTGCTTCTAGGTTTGACTGACACATCACGACAAAGAGAGAGAGAAAAAAACCCAAAAAACATACATTGGGCTCTAAATGACGCACACACCCACAACCGAAACGCTGTGTGAGCCTGTGAAGTACACACACATGTACACACACCATGTCGAAAAGACTTCAACAGCTACTCTGTAATAACTCTAAGATGATTGACAGACAACAACAGGAACCGTGTGGTTAGTCTACAGTATATCAAGAACATGACCTCAGACACCAGTATTTTGACATGATTTAAGAAGGTTCACTCCTATATATATTTTTTTTTTTTTCATATCTGTTGAGTCTCCCTCTCTTCCTCCAAGGCTGGATTACTAACCTGGCAAAGCAGCAGTAAGATGCTATACATCCTGCTGCTACATCTACTAATATTATTAATGTCTCAAACTGTGGGAACACTACCAGCACCATCCACAACACTGCACAGAAAGAAACTCGGTTATTTTCTCCACCTGATCACAGATGGCAGGATGAGTTCATGAAGCGGCTGTTTCCTCGTCGTAATGTCTGGCGCTCAGCTAACATTAGCCTTTCTGACGACGTGCTTAGTATTCATGAAATACCTCAGCTATACCTTGCAAAGTTAATTATTAACACAATAAATCTAAAATGCACCCAAACAGCTCGCCTTTTAGTGTGTACGCTGTCTGGAGCTGCACTGCACCCTCCTGGTATCAGCGACAGAAGGAAAAAAATAAAAATAAATTAGTTTTGGAATCTGAGAATCAATGCAGAATTCTAAAAGAGGAAAGGCAGAGCAATTCTGATGTGAATTGATTTCCCCCCTGGCTAATAGTGATTATTCAGGGGATGATAGAGCCCGTAGAGAGATGCTATTTATGGTGCGGAGGCATGTATCGCCCTCTTTTTTTTTTTCTGCCTCTTGCTCGCCTCTTGCTCGTGCTCCTTAATGCCTTATACATACACATGATCCACTCCTACCTCCAGGTAAGGTACAGGAGCGATGGATGGGAAGGGGTATTCCCTTAGCTGTCTCTCCTCATCCAGGAACTTGCCAGCTTTGCCATTGTAAGCTGGCTGGAATAGGCCATAGTTGAGTACATCCTTCAGGCTCTGGTTGAGAGTACACAGGATCCGCTGCTTGGACAGCCAGATTGGAGCATCCACATTGAATTTCATGCATTTCTGCAGAGACAAGTGCAAAAAGAAGGATAAAGGTTAAGTGCGTGTCATTTCCTACATGCATTTCACTTCAGTTGAGTAAAAACAGAGAGAATGAAAAAGTGATATTTTGCTGCAAGACGCTGGTGAGAAACGTGGTGGAATATCAGACATAAAAGGAGCCGTTTCATTACACAGGCATGTATTGAACCTTTAATGTCACACTTCAGGCAGAGGTTAGGCCTCTTATTATAATGAGCAATTCACACAGGTATGCTGGCATTTCCCTATTATCCATTACTTTTTTACAAAAGGTCATCATAAGAGCCGGTGGTGGTTGCTGTAATAAAGTAAACAAAACTATATTAAAAGCAAAAGCTCTTACAGAAAGCTCTTACTCTGCTGACACCAATTGTGCAGCAACATAAATTTGCGCCTACATGTGACTGTGCATTATTCATTCTTAGAAAAAATTAAGCAACACGAAGCTGCTCCACCAACAGCGGCTCTGCTTTTCAGCTATAAATGCCAGAGTTTAAAGGTAAAGACGCCTGTGGGAGAAATGCAATCTACTCTGTTAAATTCTGCATTCTAATAAACAACACAATACGTGGACTCAAAAAGATTTAACCGCAGTGGTGCTTCCTCTCGTCTGTAAATGACAGACGCAAAGAAATGAGAGCAAGGTTGGTTAACTGTTAGCTGAACCCCACACACTGGGTGCATCATGCTAAATTTAACACTTAAATTACCACGCTGTGTTACACTGGAGGTTTCTCTGGTGTGTAAATGGCAGCGATGATTGTGAATAGGAGCACTTCCCTCCAGTTACCACATTGTGGAGCCTCAGCTACAGATGGCAGAGAGAGAAAGAGAGAAAGAGCAGGGAGAGAGAGTGCAAAACCCACAAGTAATAAATCAATCACTGCTGCCTGCAATATCGACTCGGAACCTCAACTCTCCCCTATTCAGCACCACTGTGTTTCTGACACTTAGACTGTGGACAAACCGCATGTTCTCGCAGCTGCAGAACATAACTAATAACCACATGCAAATGCCACGTGCATCCATTTTAAAGTCTGGTTAGCCTGAATAAAAAAATTAAAATAATAAAAAAAAGACCTTTCAGTAGCTGTAGGTGCAAAGACATAAAAGACTGTATAATTTTCACAGTATTACACAGAGAGATGGGAATCAGATTTATGAATTTGGAGGTGCTACTTTACTTTAACACCTGGTCACACAAAGGCAGATTTAATTTTCAGGTAAAGGTGCAAAGGATTGCAGTATTTGAAGGTGCCATGCTGTCTCAGGCTGCTGCATGGTGCGCTCAGCAGTGCCGACCTACAGCACTGCAGAACCCGAATCAGAAGTATTATTGCTGTGGAGCGTTGCTAGATTTATTTTTTTTTTAATTTATGTGACTTTTGAGGGTTTTTTTTCTTTGTCCTCTGGGGGCAACGACTATGTCGCCTTAAGCAGCAATTAACTGCAAGATATTCCAATCTGGCACAGATCCAGAAGAAGGTGAGTTAGTGTTGCACATTAACATGCAGATTAGGACAGCGGGCCCCATTACGTCTCTGGAAATACTCATAGGGATAATGTCAATAGGGCTGGATGAGGATGTTGCGTAGCCACGGTATCATGAAGTTGGATCAGCCTAAAGCAGAAGCCAAGGAGCTATTACCCTATCAATCCTATTGATAGATATAATGATAGACAGCTTCCTCCTTTAGCCAGGTAGCAGATGTTGATAATGTGAGTTTATAGAGCCAGCGAGACGCGTTATCATCTAAATGTTTATTGATGGGTTGATAAGCATCTTACCGAGCTAAATCGGTTCTTCGGTAGCCGCTTCCACACTTAGACCTCTTAATGAAAACCGAGCTTGTTAGCTGCAGACTGGCTGTGTGAGGCTATCAAATCCAGTCATTACTAAAATTTATTTCCCTCCAGCCTTCCACAAAGCTGTGCTGCTCACTGTAGACCGTAAACGCTCTGATTCTTTATCATTCTACTGGGAGGTCTCTATCTGAGCTGCCCGGGTTGTGGTGGAAATTCTAAAAAAAAAAAAATCGATTACATAATTTGAACTTTTACTCTGTTGCTGCCTATAAAAGTTTGCGACTAGAAAAAGAAGGCTGTGGTGAATATTCAGGTTCGTAGTGCCGCTCCCTTAGGCCACATACATTCCCTCCATCAACACGGACAAGTCGTAATAAGACACAATAATAAGCCTGTTTTCCAAATAGTCAGACCACAGTTTACTTGCTGTTTTAATGCAAAAACATACTGCTTATCTCTTAAAGTATAGTTTACGCAGATTAATTAATTCCCACTTCTTATATGTGGGAATAAATCCATCAAATTCCTCCAACCCTCCACTTGCAGACTCAAAACCCTGGAGAAGGAATAGGAAGATGTTTTATTTTCAGCCAGTGTAACAAAACTAACATCAAATATAGCTTTGAAAAGCTGCATCTTGACTTAGAGATAGGTTGTCTTTTTCATTACGCTGGGAGACGACGGGGGCTTTGGGTAGACTGAAAGCTTAAGATTAAGAAAGCCACTTGGGACGGAACTTTTCCGAACGGGGGAGATATTGCCGTGTAGAAACAGCGACATGTGAATAAAGACAAACAAAAGAGAAATAATATCACATGTCAACGAAAGATTTATCACTCTTTTATAAATGAATACATCTCAAACTGGAAGTGCTTATGCTGGGTTTAATGTTCGTACATTGGCTTAAATGCTACTCAGCATCTACTTCATTTGTATTTTAGAACTTTTTTCTTATTATGACTAGCGAACTACTAGAGAGCAACCTTTAAAGAACTCTGAAACTGATGCATGCAATAAATAAATAAATACTGTTTGTCACTATGGAGACTAAGCAGAGTGAGGGAAACATTTTTGGGATGGTTTTGAGCAAAACCTACTGGCTCTAAGATTGGACTCTCATGTCACTGAGCAGAAGGAACAGCATCAGACACATAGTACATAGAAATCAGTATAAAGCTCGTTTCCCACCAAAAAAAATCTAAAAGTAAGAAATCAGCCATACACAATTGGTGCTCTACTTGTACTTTTTTGTCTTGGGATTCAAATGAAAACAACCTTTTCAGACACTGATAAACTCCTGACTGGTGATGAGCGGGATAAAAATACTTCTGGAGGCATGTTTTTGCTGCAAAGATTTAGAATGTCAGCCTGTTTGTTGAACTTCTCACAGAACTACAAGAACATTTTTTAAACAACAAAAAAAAGAAAAGACAGAGAGAGAACAGTGATCGAAACCGGTAATCCATTCTAATTATAAATAAATCATATGGGAAACTTAAACATCTAAAGTGGTCAAACTACAGGGTCGCTTTCCTTTTTTTTTGTTGTTATTTTTCACATTTGTTTGCTGTTGTGCAAAATAACCTTCATATTAGTTCTGAAGGTGGCAGCACAAGATACACGCTTATGAATTGTGTTGTCCTTCAGTCCGTGAGCATTGTTTGTCCATGTTAACATACTGCGTCTTTGTCTGCGTGTCCTTGTCCAAAGCCGATTTTGCTTGAATCCACATAAAAAAAAAAAAAAAACACAACTGACTTGGAGCTAAACTGACACTTCACGCCACGCTGTCCACTGCGTCGCGTGTCTTTTCTCGCCACGTGTTTGTTGCAGCGCCGACACTATAATCAATGATGCAAAGGCAGTAAAACTTTATTTGAGGGCATAACCCCAATTACTGTTTCGCAGGAGGACTACTTTAGAGCTTAATATTAAAACCACTGACTGTAATTACCGTTTAGGACCAGCTCGTCTGTTAATTTCAAAATCAGGACAAGGCAGTCGAATTGCACATTTGATTGATTCGACATATTTGTCTGATTAACTTAATTAACACCCGCTTACAAAATCTACTGTCATTCATATCTGGCTAACATGTAAACTCATCCAAATGTTTTCCAAGCTAGTTTCTAAGCCTAACATTAAATCAGTGCAATACTTAAACACAGGTTTCTAATTATTTTTTACCTGATTAGACCTCTTCTCAGGCCGTTATTCACATCTCCCTCTCGCTGTGCGTTTATTGCATTTTATAAGGCAGAACAACTTACAAGAGCACAGTTTGGTGGCTTCATCAGACTAATCAGCGAGAATGACTTTATTAACAAACCCGGGGAAAAGTAAGTACAGCCACCACCGCGTAAACTGTGTCCGCTGAAATTTGCCATGTGCATAACAAATCACAGACTTTACATTTCGTTTCACAGACGCGATTCATCTGTGAACGCAGCTCAAATATTCTGTTTCTACAGGACTGACGGCCCGTCCCACAACCCCGTCATCAAACACTGATTGTGTTCAGCAAAAGAACGGAAAATCAATACATTTATGCAATTATTTATTAGCTGTGATTTATTCAGCATGTAGCAGCAGAATCCCCCTCGTCCCTCGTACCACTGAGAATGCAAAAAACATACTGTAGCGCAAGCTTTAGACTGTCAGCGGTTTTCAAAGCTGGCTGATTTGGTGGAGATGAAAGAGCCCCTGTCCTCGCATGTTTCTGTGTTGTGTCACTGTTTTTTTCCCAGACACATCAGACAACTTATCCACAAAAGAACTATCTGTATCTGACCAAAATATGGGTTTAAAAAAAAGGCAAGAGTGTGTCTGTACACTACTCGTATCTTCGAATGTTTTTGGGAGAACTTCCTGGATGACTTTCTGTGACACTGTGTACTTTGGTCACTTGACAGTTGTGTAACGATTCTGCCTCATTGATCACCGTGATCTTAAACTTGGCACCGCGGCTCCCCTGAAGTCTCGGTTTACGCGGCCTACTTCTGAGCCGAGACAATCGCCGCGACTCTCCATCTGCCGTCCCCGGCGCTGGAAATGTCAAGTGACTTGTCGGGCAGGAATGCTCGTTTCAAAGGCACAATATTTCTGCTGTGAATTCACGAAGACACTTTAAATATCTACTCCTTAAAACAACCTGCTTTGTGACCTCAGGTTCGAGCCGGTGCGGTAAATCCTACGCGGTGAGGTCACTCAGTCCAGTCACTCCATTAACATTTCAGTGATTACGCGACAACAAAAGCCGGAGCACGCCAAATTCAATTAGCTCGTGATTTAAGTGTAAGGCTGCTCCTCCTGTCTGTTTTTACTGCTTCACAAATTATCCAAAAGCCACGAGGTGTAACTATACCTTGTTTATACATGCAACGGCAGCCTGTGACTAACACACAAGCTGAGCAGTAATTGTTCAAAGACAAACATCCTCTGTCACAAACTACCCTCTTTATCTGATTTGATAGGATCGGGCCGAGCTACGTACATAAAACCTGGAAATTGGACATTATTTTCACCTTGTCTTGAAAGGACCAATTTTATTCACGTTGATAAAAGAGTTGCTGATATCAAGAACAAAAAGGTCTACATCAAACGCACTTGGGTGCAAGTGAGGTAATGAAGATTGCAGGAGGACATTTGCTAGATAATATATCA
>NW_007578440.1:168989-182693 GCF_000690725.1 Stegastes partitus
GGTTGCAAATTGACAGATATTCCCAATTACAGTGTAGCAGATAATGTTATCAATATCCCTACCAGAGAATCCCACTGACTCCAGCCAAGGGAGGAACATTATTTGGCCTCCACGTACACCACATGGGATTATGTCAAGAACACACTTCTAAAGCAGCACACTTATTTGATTTTTGTTGACTAGATAATTATTTATCCTTTATTCTCAAAGTCAAATGAGTCAATAGCTTTATGAACCACACATCAGACATTGACAGGAAAACCAATTATGATCCTAAATGGAGTTGTTAAGGTTTAACAGCGACTGTTACTCTGGAAGAACATCTGTTTTCAGCTGATCTTCCACAGGTACCTGAAGCATCTTTTGAATAAAAGGTTTGGCCTCCCTCATTTACTTGGAGTCCTCCACACACTCACACTCACACCAGGAATAAATTGTCAAGTCTTTCATTGTTCAGCTGTTCCTTGGTGCCACCGAAAAACAAGGGTCTTCCCTCAAAGTGTCCCGGAGGTCAAAGAAGGCTGTGAATGAACTGCATTGCAGAGCCAGACTGGATATAACATTCAAAGCATGAGGGGGGGAAAGAAAGAGTGTCAGTGCAGTAGAAAGGAGATGAACAACTAGTAACTGAATTATGGAGGGAAGAAAAAAGAGCAGGGAAGTAAAGAAATGCCTTGAAAGAAGCAAACTGTGCAATTATTGACGATATGCAACTGTGTGCGTGTGGTCACCTGCAGGTTTGTCAAAGGGTTTGTTTTGACACCACGATCACAACAACCTTTAGAAAGCATTAGATGGCAGAAAATATGAGATGGAAATATCATTAAAATCTATTTCCAGAAACTAGAAACTGCCATTTGTATCTTAGAAAGACTTTTGCCACTAGGACGTATTAAAGGGGGAAAAAACTTTATTATATAGAGATTTATTTCCCATATATGCTTACCTGCAGCACATATGGAAGCTATGCCAATGAGATTAAGGATAACCAAGCTAGCTGATGGTGTACTGTTCATTAATACTCAGTCTATATCAGCAGTGTTGATGAAAAACTAATACTTGACACCGTTAAAAAGGATGATGTGTAAAAAAAAACGTAATTCAAAAATAGTACAGAATCTGTAGTTAAACCATTTATCTGCAATCAGCCCTTCCACATGCACACACATTTCCCAGAAAGCTGAAAACAGCAAATCCATTCCTGTTTACAAAAGCAGAGACAGACATATTTTCTTCAATTAGAGTCCCGTTTGTCTGCTTCCCCAGTTGACAGACGATTCAGAGAAACCATTCATGCATAGTTGTAACAAGAAATTAAGAACAAATAGTTCACTATACATTTTTTAAAGGAGGTTAAAAAAAAATAAAAAAAATCATAAAAACATAAAAAGCCTGGAACTTTTGTTTTTGCTTTTTCTTTGTATTGCTGAGACACGGTGGTGAAAGTTTTGCCTGTCAGCAAATGCAAAACGAGTATGAACTAAAGCTTCATCCTACACCTATTGGACTTTTATTTATTTATGTCTTTATTTTTTTATCAATGCCTCATTGTTACTGATATATTTAGAAGTGCGTTCATTTCAGAAAACTGTTAATAAGGCACAAAATAAACGTACTACTAGAACTATTAATTTGCCAGCACAATAAAACCAGTGAAAGGTGAGGGGGAGTCACATTGATTATCTCATTACAACGGTACTTATCAAGGTGTGGGATATATTAGGCACTAAGTGAACAGTCGGTTCTTGAAGTTGATGTGTTGGACGCAGGAAAAAGGGGCAAGTATAAGGACCAGAGCGACTTTGGCAAGGGCCAAGTTGTGATTGCTGTACGACTCGGTCAGAGCATCTCCAAAACAGCAGGTCTTGTGGGAAGTTCCTGGTTTTCAGTACCTTCCTGAAGTGGCCTAAGGAAGGACAACCAGCGACATCATGGCTGCCCAAGGCTCACTGATATGATGTGTGTGGGTTGGGAAGACTGGCTCATGTGCTCGGATCCTACAGGAGAACTACTGTAGCTCAAACTGCTGATAACTTAATGCTGGCCTTGATAGAAAGCTGTCAGAACCAGGTGGGCGTCATTTACCTGGGGAAGAACTGATGCACTACTAGAAAAAAGGCAGCGGTGGTTGTTTCCAGTGTGGCTATTCTCATAGATTAATGGTAGCAACTGGACTTGCATGACTTCCTTGAAGACGTTCCACCTCTCATCCAAGAGGCTTCATAAGTTCTGACTGACTAGTTGGGAGTTCCAGATACTTATATCCTTAAGGAACCATTAACACTTGAGTTTCGGTTTCAGTTGGGGGTTTGCTGCTCCTCCCCCTCGTTAAAACTAACGAAACTCAGGTGTTAGTGGCTCCTTAAGGATATAAGTATCTGGAACTCCCAACTAGTCTGTCAGAAGTGATGAAGCCTCTTGGATGAGAGGTGAAATGTCTTCAAGGAACTCAAGCAAGTCCAGTTGCTATGATTAATCTATGAGAATAACCATGACCTGGATGATTGAGAATCTTCACAGACATCTTTCCAATGTGGTGGTCTGGGCAATGCTCTGCTAGGAACTAACTAGGAAGTGACTTTGACGTCTACCACCACACTAAACATTGATGTCGACCACCTACAGCCCTTCAGGCAGTAGGGTTTCTTGATGCACACTGCAACACTGCAAAAACAGCTCAAGAATGGTTTGAGCAACATGGCAATAAACTGAAAGTGTTGACTTGGCCTCCAAATTTCCAAATGTGTTGGAAAAACATGTTTGATCCACGGAGGCCCAAGCTTCCAGAAAGTTAAAGGATTTGACGCTGACGTCTTGGTGCCACAGGACATGGTGACACATATTTTGCTATTTTCAGTCTCTGATGTAAGAAAGTGCGTGAGACATAGTTATTTGCTGCACCAGCCCGAGGTAATAACGGTTGAACTTTTTCAGCTTTCTGCAACGTGACATCAACCACTGAACAACGAAGGATCGAGCTTACAGGAAACTACGTCAATGAACACACCGTCTCACCAACAGCGAGCAACAAATCAGTTTTAAAAAATGTTGTTAGGGAGAAACATCTGCTTCAAAGTCATGATATTAATTAGTTAAACTGCGTCATATCCTAGGTAGCTGCGATATCAGAAGGTGACAGATTCAGCGTTTAAGACTCGATTCCTGGAAAACAGTTTAAGTGCATTCGAGCAGATACACCTGCACTCGTGTCGAATCCTCACTGTAATGGTCAGCGAGTGATCATCCACTCTAGCGTGTCATGTTCAGTCATGTGTAACTGCATTGCCCTACTGTAAATCCCCGGTCTTGGGGATATTAGAGCAGAAGAATAAGATACAGCACAAGGCATATGTTTCAGTGGAGCGAGAGAGTCATGTGAGGTGTTTTTCTGCACTACAGAGATTTGGCTTGTCATAACACTTAAGCTGCGAAACGGAGACGCTGAATAGCAATCTTCTGCCAAAGCGTACGTGTTGATCGCGTTCACATCTGTGCGCACGTGCAGCCGCCGCCGCCTTGTGTGTTTATCAATGTGCCTCCATGTCAAACTCATTCGCACTCTGGTTGAGATCAGACACCCTGGGGTATAACATTCTTCTCTTTGGTCTCCCTGTTGTCTTCACACTCTTTCATCAAAGGCCGAGCCTTGATCTTTTGTCTGGCTAAATTAGAGACATTAAGTGAAGGATGATTGGACAGGAGAATATGGGGCTGGAAGGGAGAAATGAGACACAAACTGTAGGTCGCACTTGTGGAGCACGGTGGGACAACGAACACAGGAAGCGTGAAACAAGACAGACAAGGCAGCATGATTTCAATTAATCTCTGTATTAGATGGCCTAAAGCTAGACATGGATCACTGGACAGTTAGAGGTTGAAGCTAACTAAGTTTAAAAGGTGTTAGCTTCTTTTTATGCGTCTCAGATTGGTTTTTTATTTTTTTTTAAATGTGTGCGATTATAATTATAGAGTGGTGCTGAAGGAAGAACACTGTAATTTGATTATGTGATATGAATGAAACAGGCAACAAGCAACTCCGTGCCCACTTAACCACTTGACCTCGCAGGAATGTATCGAAAGGCGAAATGTGATTAACTAGCAAATACGGAGCTATAGCAACAACAAAAAACTCAGTCAGCGATGAGCAATGACGGCTTATGTGTGATTTGTCTGACAGAAAGATTCACAATCAATCAATGTTCAGAATCCGTTTGCTATAGTTTGTTTATGAAATGAGGCTATTATGCTTTACACCCGGCGAACACTTCAATTAGGGTTATGCTATGTGTATATATGAGTTATATTTAAGTGTGGACTCAAGTTCAACTAAGTGAAAACAGGCTGGCTGAGTGTAAACAAACACACATTACATCATTCCCACGTCTGAATGCAAAAACACAGCCCAAAAGTGTCCTGCTAATTA
This sequence comes from Stegastes partitus, assembly GCF_000690725.1. Lineage (NCBI taxonomy): Eukaryota > Metazoa > Chordata > Actinopteri > Pomacentridae > Stegastes > Stegastes partitus. Next base: position 173,413 of record NW_007578440.1, read on the forward strand.
AAAAGTATTGTTTGCGCGTGTTTGTTCGCGATTACGCAAGCAGGGATGATGCATGGGGCAGGACGTGACTATAGTATCTCTAAAGGCACAGATGGCATCCAGTCTCAATGCCGAGAGACAAGCATTGTTGTTGCCTTTTAGCGCAAAGTGATGTATCGACAGCGGAGAGAAAGAAGAGTGAAGCGTAGTGGCGAAGTCAAGCGAAAGAAGATGAGACGAGTGCTGAGATGATGGAGTGTAATGACTCTCACGCAGCCCCGTCCCCCATCTCCCAAGACCTCTGGCTGTCGCTGCCCAGATGACATATGCACTAATTAACGTTGCTGAGCCTCTTCCTGGATGAGGAGTTGGGGGGGGATATGAGTGCTAACCCTAAAGAGATACAGTAATACAGATCACTAATAAACATGTGAACTAGACACATACAGTCCAGTCAGCAGACACCGTTGTGTGCTGCATGTGTGTGCGCTCATTATGCTTGCGAGCTTGGGATTATTTGACAGGCTAATTGAAATGCCTCTGTGTAGTTCCTAAATCCTCTACTGGCTCTCTGCTCTCTGGGTTTCCTTCTGTTTGGCCAGAGTCCAGTTCAATAACAGGTGCATGTTTTTTTTTTTTTGTCTCAATCTAAGGGTCCTGTAGGAGTAGATGCAATATATTGGATATAGACTAACACTGTTAAATCTTTCAGCCTTCCGCCTTTAACTGTATATTTTATGACACAGTTAAAGCAGTCATTTATAATATATCAACAGCGAGACGCAATATAAGTTAGTGCCTGTCAGGTGAGTGACTTGCTCGCCGTCTCTTTTTTACCTCCCCTTTATTTAGTCTGTCAATCTCTGCTCCTCTGTCTCTTCCACAGATGATAGAAAGGCAAAACTTTCAAAAACATTTACATGAATCCGCATGTGTCCGCATCACACTACTAGTTCCACAGCTTTAAAGAAGGTCCTGCGGTCTAAAGATGTGTTTTCTAGCGTGACTCAGTGATCAAATCTGCCTCGACTCTAAAAAAGCCACAGCAGCAGCAGCAGCAGCAGCAGCTTACAAGAATATTAAAGTTCAGGCAGCAATCAATTAGACAAACCTCTTAAAAAACTTGAAACCAAGCAGAGCTCATCTTAAAGTCTTGTCAAAGGAGTACCGGAGTGTAGCAGGAGACAAACACCATGCGATATTAAACATGACATCAGTGGCGTCGGGGTACACATTACATTCACTTTAATACAGGAGACCTGGCATGCAATTTCACATCAAACAGATGTGTCACAGCGCAAAGACAAGAATGAATTGAGAAGCCTACACATCACCCGCAGCAGTAGTCTCTGCTCAAGGTATCCATCTGCCTCATTAGGGAATGGCTTCATATTATTTTTGAGCTTGGTTGGAAGTTGCGTTATGAGCGACTGTTAAATTTCCTTTAAGGAGATGCAGCAGCTCCTCCTTCGTTATGGTGTTAATGAAATCAATCATTACTGGAGTGAAGTCGGCCATTGGCTTGTTGGGCAGAGAAGTTCTTTCTTGATGCTGATGAACTCCGTCACGACAAGTATGAAGCGGTAAGGAAGTGACACAGGCTGAGTTCCTTATATCCATCCATCCATTATCTATACACCGCTTAATCCTCACTAGGGTCGTGGGGGGCTGGAGTCTATCCCAGCTGACTCAGGGTGAAGGCAGGGGACACCCTGGACAGGTCACCAGTCTATCACAGGGCCACACTTAGAGACAGACAACCAAGCACACTCACATTCACACCTACGGACAATTTAGAATCACCAATTAACCTCAACATGTTTTTGGACTGTGTGGGAGGAAGCCGGAGAACCCGGAGAGAACCCACGCTGCACGGGGAGAACATGCAAACTCCACGCAGAAAGATTCTGGTGCCCCCACCGGGACGCGAACCGGCGACCTTCTTGCTGCGAGGCAACAGTGCTACCAACTGCTACCAACTGCGCCCCCCACCCCACGCCCTGCAGCCCTGAGTTCCTTATATGAAGTGACAAATTAGAAAGAGGAATGGAAATCAGTGGAATTAACTGCAACGGTACCGGAGTGTGCCAATACCAATACAAGTCCTCTCCTCCGTGTTTGGCTTTATGCTAAAGAGCTGAGCAATGGGTCACTGTCAAATAGCTCCATCACCTTTTGAAGCAAATGTTGGACGGTACTCACATTTATTATTTCTAGTGACACCAGCTCTCTAACATGAACAGCCCAAAATGCTAATATTCTGAAATAAATGTAAAATTAGTATCAAAGATATTAGCAAAGATCAAAAAAAAACATTAACTTCAGCACATTGAAAAAAAACATCAAATAAATTGTAACAACGAGCATCTGTCTCGTATCGGTGAAATATGTTCAAGCATTATGGCGCTAAAAAAAAACAAAAGCCATCTTCTCTCCTCATTCTCCCATCGCTGCATGCGACAAGTCAACCATGAAACATCGCCGCTACAAGTGAACGCGTCACGAGGCCACATCTGGCTACGGACAAACTCATATCAACACAGCATGTCTCTATTTGTGTCCATCGCGGTCGGCATCCACACGCATTTGTTGTAGAATAAGAAGACAGCCTGACCCCTTTTGGTAATCACGTGCTTTCATGTGTTTTCCTGTTTGATATTGACAATTATCACATGAATACCACGAACAAGCCTCTCCTAATCTTAAGGCTTTACTGGCTGGAGGAGACTAACTGTGGGTCGACACACTGTGGACTCATCTAAATCCCAGAGCACAAAATGAACACACCACCCAAGGGTTTACATCTGAACTATTACTATTCTAATACCCGTGAGACAAAGAGAGGAAAAACGGCATTGATTCAATTAACTCGGATTAATGGGCTACCATCAAGATTCAGACACCTTGAAAGACACGGCGCGAACACACACGGCGCTCTCTATTCACACAGAAAATGCTGAGGCTGGACTTTGCCTAATTATGGACAATAGTGCGTGATTCAGGCTGTCCATTTGATACGAATAGTTGGGTTTAATTTGTGTTGAAGTGGCACGCTGTCAAGGAAACTAGAGCAGAAAGCAAAGGTGTGGGCTGGTAATCTACGGTTAATGCTACAGCAGCAGAGCAAAAGGGAGCATCAGTGACTAAGAAGTGTTTTGTGTGCATACAGAGAAACTAATATCCACAAAGGCAGCAAAACTTTCACCAAAAAACTCCACTGAAATGTGTGACAAGGTCAGCCTGGAACCATTTCATAGTCTGCTGACAGAAGAGATAGTTAAATATTTGGGCAACAAATATTATGATTGACATGTGTATCTGAATCTCTTAAGGGTTTAGCTCTTCCTGTTCTCACTCTGCAGGCGAGTGTTGCATATAATTACATAGCAGGATGCCTCTAGGTCTGAACGCCATCCACCCAAAACCACACAGAGCTGTGCACACATTTTTTTTATTTTTTTTACCACTAAAAGTAAAAACGATGTTCTAAATGGATAACTAACTCAGACTTCCTCACTTCCTGGAACAGACAATTAACCCCATGCAAAGACCCAATCGATATGCGGTATGACAGCCCTCCTTTTTGCCTTTAAAACAGCTCGACTTCTCCTAAATACTCTCGGCAGTTTTTTTAAGGCGCCGGGCAGGAAGGTTGTTCCAAGAATCTTGGGAGAACTTGCCACCGTTCTTTTATGGATTCAGGCAGTTGCTTTTCTTGTTATATAACCTCAGACTGACGTGATGTTGTTGAATTCAGGAGAAGGAGAGAGGTACCATTTGATAAAGAGAGAAAGAAACAGAGAGAGAGAAAAAGAGTAGTTTTATGAAGGAGGGGCAGCGTCTACACATGTAAGAGCTCAGACAGAAAATCAGAGGGTGTATTAGTAGGAGTGCCAGCCAGGGGAGGATAGTTGTGTAGTTCTAACAACTTCAAATTGAGCAGCTTTAAATGCTGAGACTCAGAGGAACCTTATTTTTTTTTTTTTTTGTATCTGCAAAGAACCCTGGACCTGAATTTGTAACGAGATAGCAGGCTGTAATCTCCAGTCAGTGGCCACTAGCAGCCACTTCAAATTCAGCATTTGGTCTCCTTTGTGCTGCAAATTCTCCCCTTGCTGGTACCGGTTGACCGTAAACGCTTCTTGACCTCTCCTTTCTAAATCTCAATGAATTTCAGGTGGTATGTTTCTGCGCAGGAATGCAGCGTTTGCCATTTATCATCATTATTATCCTGACACAGAAATGTTCTTGGAGGGGGGGGAAATTAATGAAGTCTTCCGAAAAGCACACATGATGCACAGTACAACACACACACTCACATGCCAACAAATGTACAGTAGTGAGAAACAGGTGCAGCAACAGAAATATTCTTCAGCAGCTCCCTCTGCCACTTTCTCTGTCTGCCTCAGTCTCTTACACTCACTGCATTTTAAATGTACACTTTATTCCTCTGCATCCTCCACAGAAGCACGACACAGAGGACTGTCCTGCATCTTAACAATCACATCAGGCTGCTATAGCACAACGCTGCCTGCAGTCACTGAACACAGTGTAAACTTACAGAATACATTTTGTTTTTAATGAGGCAAACAACTTTGTTTCATCGGACATATTTCTGCAAACTCTTCGCTTTAGATTTTTTTTTTTGTTTCCTTAAATTTGCACATTATCAGTCACTTACTTTCAGGGTGTTCCAAGTAGCAGTGCAACCTCGCTGGTTGCCAAGGAAACCTACCAACTGCCCAATAGGGTTTGCTGGTTAAAGCTTTTTAAGCGTTGGGATTTCTTCAACCAATACTGAGCCAGACACACGCTTCTCCATTAGTGGAGCAATGAAACAGATTGTTTGATTATTGATGCCTCATCCATTTATAAGGGCAAAATAATTACTTTTTCATACCTGACATTTATGATAAAATCAGCATTTGTCTTTGTTTTTTTTTTTTTCAACAGAGAACAATAGGCGTTGTTTCAATGCAGTTCACCGTCCACTGTTGCAGTTAGACCAGTCATTTCCGTAATGATGAGATTTTCAGCTAGATTTCTTTCTCAGATGCCGGAGACGTGTCTGAACTCGTGCCATGATTCAACACCTGCCAATATCCATTGTGTGCTTTGCATCAAATTTAAGCTTTGTTTCACGTCAATGCAATCCTGCCTTTCTTACATGTCTGGCGCATCACTGCATTGATGGCTTGCCTTAGATTGTCAGAAAGCTGAACCTGTTCCCAAAGGTTTAAAAAAAAAAATGTTCACATGTTTGGCAAAGCTGATGTTGTGATGAGGTATTGATTCAAAAGATGCTTATTTGCATGTGCCAGTTGTACCCCACCAAGGGCAATTTCTTAAATTGTCTTCGAGTACCAGTTCCAAGTGCTCCCATTCGGACTGTTCCCTGGAACTTCAGACCAAGGTCGGACATATTTTTCCATATTTGGAGGGCTACTTGATAGGTGCTCCAACCTGATCTGCAACACAACCGCTCTTTTGGCACCCAGCTGGAGCGATCAACTTCTGTACATGTTTTTCTTTTTCATTTTTTCATTCGTGTTGGCCAAAGCTCAGTGCTAATGAGAGCCTTTTCCTATCTCCAGACGGTGGACAACATTCTCAGCTTAATCTCTCACTTTTCGAGATGCATGAGGCTAACATAAGGCCATAAAGCTAGTTCTTCTGGTTGCTGGGCAAACTGACAGCAGGAAAAGCAGCCATCCCTCTAAGGCTACTGTCATTGCGTCGCTAAGTCTCAACCCAAGAAAGCATGACAGCAGAGTCGTGACAGTCTTAAGCCAGCGCCTTCGGGTCTACGAAGACCTGGAGAAAAATCAACACACTGCCCACTGTGGTTCTTTCTGTCAGAAACAAGTCCAATTCTGCAGGATGCGCTGGCACATCCCAGACCCGACTGCTTCCTGCACGCCTTCCGTCTGGTTCCACTCCTCACGCGAACACTTCACTCTAACAGGTTGCTCGCTCCAAAGTCACACATGTCTTTTTTATAGCAAGTTGGAACAGGGAATTCACAGAACCCCAGTTACTTTTTTATTACTCTGAGTTTCGCTCTTTGTGAGGCGGCTGGGACTGGATGCATTTGCAGCTCTTAGATGAAACAGGTGCGTGACCACACCATGGAGAGTTCAATCATCTGTGTGTCTAGCCCGCATCGGATAATTGAGCCAGTCACTGATTTAATACAGTAAAGGAATCAAAAGGTCAGACTCATTATATTTTAAATTCTAATAACATAAGATGGAATTCAAAAATGCAAAACTAGGAAAAGTAAAGAAAAGAGGGTTACCACTTAAAGCGACCCTTCACCTTCCACCTTTAATAATCTACATATTCAATATGAATAGTTAATGCATGTGGATGTCATTCTACATTCTTAGATGCACTTTCTACCCATTTCTACCATGAACAGGCTTGACAAATTTAAAATTCACCGGTTAACATAATGATTGTCTCAACAAACAGTAAGTGTGTTACTGCTCAAGTAAAAGAAGTGCTTAATCTAGATCTGTGTAATCACATGTACAACTGAATCTTTGCATTACTTTGCATACGAAAGCTCTCCTGGGAAGTGTCTTACATACAGCATGCAAATATTCAGCACACACATGCAAAACTCAATTTACCGAGACTTCTCGCAAGATTGCAATAACCTTTACATCTGTAGGCTTAAAAGGCTCATGTAGCTACAACTAATATGCCGACACAACAGTCTTTTAAACGCATTCATATCCATCCATCCATCCGAACTGTATCAAAGTAATCTCCTCTTGAAATCAGCTTTCGCATAAACTCAACATTACAACCCCAGCAAAGCCTGAGATCTACTGTAGAGCTATCTGACTGCGTTGCTCTGAGCTAGGTGTGCCGAACAGCTGAGCGCATAGCCAGTGTTCTGTGAGCATTTGAATTCATCTCACTGCATCACACACAAACTGCCATTGTCGAGCTACAGTGGCATGTTCATTCATGCAGCACAAAGTCACGACGTACACACACATATCACGCACAGGTGTTACTGCTCAGCCGCTCCTCACACTTGATCCACTTGAATAATCAATCTTGAATATAATTACTGCACAAGTGCACACATAATTTTGCACAAAGATGGACACACACACACACAGTATCTAATACAGCAATAAGTTGAGTTGACTGCAAACAATGTGATACAAGAGGACACAACCAGAGTGGTGTCAACCAGAATTAGAGGTGAGATAGTGAGTGACAAGCTGCTCTTCTGCTGCTCCTTGAGATTTACTTCAAAAGTGACTCCGAGGGAAATGCCTACAGAAGCTACGATACGGAGGAAGCACATGAAAATGTCAGCGCATAACTTCATGCATTAACAGGCTGGTTAAATATGCTTAACATACATCAGAGGTGAAGGTCAGGTTCTCTTCCTCCAACTTTCCGCTGCCTTACTGCCCTATTCTGACACTATGTGTCTTTATGCATGCATAAACAGACACAGACACACACTAGTACACACAACAAATATCGATTAAAGTCCTCTTTTCCATTACTGTTGACAGGCGAGACTGAATATGCCAACAAGATTTACAGTTAACGTCAGTCACCAGTGAGATATGAACACTCATAACCACACACACACACACACACAACCATAAAGACACACACATGCACACACACATTTGCACAGAAATAAAGCTCACTACTACTTATCACTCACATGTACTCTTTTTTTTTTGCATTTTGGAAAGTTATAGTAATTAAGGGATATTTAGAAATCCTATTTTTAACTTTGGCAATATAAATAACATTTACTAAGTAGCAGGAAAATGCATCAATTTATTTCCCTCTAAAAGCCCAATTGCAGTTTATAAAGCTTTCCCATTACACCACACTACGCTACAATCTGAGTGCACAATGTGCATCCATGTGACCAAATCAAGTTATACTGAAGAAGCAGGCAGTTCCAGTGGGAACGACAACATTACGTACATCATCTCAGACGAATTGTGGCACTGTGTTAAAACAACCTTTCTCTTGTGGCCATTAACATGTTGAAAATCATCATAATTTAAAACTACAGTATGACCAACACCCTTAGAGCTTATTGTCAGGAATTAACCACATCCAAAGTTATTAATTCATGGTTAATATTATTATTGTGGATGACAATAAGACTGAAAAAGGGAAAAACAGACCTTTGAGCTGCAGACAGATTCATTTCCCTATAGATTAAACAGCAGAGATCGGTCTCCCTCGCCGCTAAGAGGAATGTAGCAGAGCACTATTGTAGTGTAGGTTATTGGAAGTGCGTATATTGCCCGGGGGTCTTCTCTTCCATTGGCAACAGAATAGAGAGTATAGTATTACTGTATTGACTTCAAGGATTGTATTCCGTCTTCGAAAGCGCTTGCTACTGTACATACCATTTCATTTCAGTTGCATAGTCAGACAGCTCAACGCTCATAAAGTATTACTCAATGAGATGATTTTGTCTCGGGGTGGAGGACACTCCAGCCGGTTAATGGGTAGAAATCACATATTAAAATCTTCTGTCCTCTCCTTTATGGTTATAGATATAATATTACAATGGAGAGAGGTGTTCTCCTTGTGCAAACACAATTAATATCTGGACCAGACCTGTAACAAAAGGTCATTCTGACTGGGCTTGTATTAATGTCTCCATATATTTCCAGAAGAAGGGAAGAGCAAAGAGCGAAACCCCCTCAAAAAAAGAAAGCATGTAATGGAAGTAACTCAAAAGGTGAGCCGATCAATAAACCAATCACTGAGGTAAATGAGAATTAGCTATCCTCTGGCAAATGTTAATAGACAATAATAATAACAAACCTTGTTCATACAGCACTTCAAAATAAGTGCTTTACATAATAGACGCGATTAAAAACAATAAAAAACATAAAATGGGGTAAAATATATACAACAATACCACAAGAGAAAACCGATTGGACATAAGACAAATAAAACACTGTGCTGATATTAAGCCTCTTAAATGAACGATACTCATTTGGCAACCATCAGATCTTCGGGTAGGGAGTTCTCGAGCTAAAGGTACCTGTAGTTTTGGCTTGACAACAACCAGAAGAGAACTGCCTAAAAAAGTTAAACCAGTGTGTGGCAGAGTCCCTGACACCAGCCCAGTTTTCAAGGTTATTTAGGAGATATAAAGCCAATGATCTACTGTGTCAATTCAAATCAAACCAGCATCAGGTGAAATGAGGACAGTCGCTGGCCTGATGTGAGCAAAAGCCTGACTGATATATAACATATATATAATCAAGTTACCGTAAATTCCGGATGAT
>NW_007578440.1:183265-190216 GCF_000690725.1 Stegastes partitus
TATGGTATTTAATTCATAAAAGACATCAACTTCAAATAAACACCTTTCAATAACACTGGTCCTTTATAAATGGGTCTAACTTCTTTTTTTTAATCTGGGTCTGCTGTAGGTTTTGTATGAAATGGTTTCACTTGGAGTACAGTCATAGGACAGAGAACAGCAGACAAAAACAGCTCATCCTACACTGGTAAGAAAAAAATTATACTTGACATGGCTGATCATTTAAAGAACTTTATGAAGGCTTTAGTTTGGCACCTGTGTCCTTTAAAATGTTCAATGAAAATGTCTGAAAGACTGAGAAAAGACTGAGGGCTCTTTCAGAGTAGAGATGGCTCACCGGCGATGTGACCAATCTGGAGTTTGATGTCATTGATTTTGTCAGTGAAGAGAAGCAGACTTTGCTCACAGATCTACACCGAATGCTCAATTTGTTGGCTATTAGGAGGCTAGAATACAGAATCAATGGGTTTGACGAGGACTGTGTGTGTTGTGTTGCCGTGTAGCTTTGTGAAGTGATGTCAGATCAGTGGGACGACATGAGTTTCTTTTGAGTCATAGTTTGCCGTATTTTCTATTAGCACCATCCCAAAAGAATTATACTCGTGTTACATCATGTGTCGCCAAGTTTGCTTCCTCTTTTCCCAAATACAAGACTGCTAGAGCCTGCACTGAAGACAGAACAAGATGGTAGCAGCAGGTAGAAAAGTAGGAAAGTCTACAACAGGGAGTCACACTAGTCTGCATTGTGTCATACTGGAACATAGTGTTTTTTTTCCCATCCTGTTCCCTCTCTCTCTGCTTTCCCTCTTTGGGCAGGACCTCGTGGACAGATGGAGGGAAAGCTAGGGAGGAAGAGGGATGAATGGGAAGCGAGACGAGAATAAGGGGAAGGGGTGTTACACAGGGTCATCTCTATCTGCACCGCTCTCTCTCTCCCCGTCTCTCCCTTGATGGATGTTGCGACCAGATGGAGGTAGGAATATGCTAGCCACGTCTTGTGCCCCTGCTGCCACTGTGAATGAAGCTAAAAATAGCGACATGGGACCGTGAGAGGCTTTCCAGAAAGATGCCCACCAATCACTGATACAACATTTCACGTGTCAATCTGTGTGTGACTGAGAGTGTATTTAGAGGACCTGTCAAAGCACTGTTGCGTGTCAAGACTGGAGACAAAGACATGAAGTGTGGATGAAAGAAGAGGTGAGAGGCAACAGAGAGAGAGAGGAGGCAACAAGGAAGAGACAAAGAGTCTGGTAGGTAATGAAATAATCAAACTAAAATGAGACAACGCCAGAGGAATAGAGTGAGATGAGGAAAATTGGTATATAGATGCACATTTAAAAATGCATTCAGGAAAAACACAAAGTGCAAGTCGATACTTTGGACACACCTCATCCAAGAGTCTTTCTGTATTTTCACTACTTCTTTCATTGTAGGACAAAACAAAAGACACCAGAACTATAAAATAACACATTTGGATATACATAGTAAAGCAAAAATGTAAGTTCTAGATTCTTCAAAGTGCTTCTACGACAAATTTCTACAACTGCTTTTCCTTCGCTCTGCTTTCCAACTCCTCCCAAACCATCTCAATTGAGTTAAGGTCAGGTGATTGCGGAGGCCAGGTCCTCCGATGCAGCAGCTCCATCACTCTCTTTCTTGGTCAACTAGCTATTACGGAGCCTGGAGGCAAGTTGTGGGTCACTGTCCTATTGAAACACGATGATGGTGCCGTTAAGTGCAAACGAGATGGGACGGTGTGTCACTGCAGACCGTGGTGAAGGCCGTGCTAGTTAAGTGTTGTCTTGACTTCTGAATAAATCTCCACATAGCGTCACCGGCAAAGCGTCCTCACACCATCCTATTCCACGCTTTACGGTGTCTCAACAAATGTAGGCTCCAAAAAAATAAACAAAGTACAGATTTCCACTGGTCCAGTGTCAATTCCTTGTTGTTCTTGGCCCGAGCAATTCGCTTCTTTTTATTGGTCTCCCTCAGGAGTGATTTCTTTACAGCTATTCAGCCACGATTGCCTGACTCATACAGTCTATTCCGGACAGTTGATGTTGAGACGTGTCTGTTACTTGAACCATGAGAAGCATCCATGTGGGCTCTAATCCGAGGTGCCTATTGGTGGTTTCTGAGGCTGCTAACGCTAATGAACTTCATGGCAGCAGAGGGAATTCTTGGTCTTTCCTTCCTGGGGCGGTTCTCATGAGAGCCAGTTTCATCACAGTGTTTGATGTTTTTTTTTTATGACTGCACTTGAAGAAATGTTGAAAAGTTCTTGAAATTTTCTCAGCTGACGAACCTTCATGTCTCAAAGCAATGATGACATCATGGCTACAACATGGATTACTGCCATAGTCGAATGTGGTTATTTTCTGTATGCGAATGCTAACTTTGCACCGTTTAACTGATGGTCTCAAATGCATTAGGAAAGCAAGAAGGCACAGGGAGAACATGCAAACACCAGAAATCCAATCCAGGACCTCCTAGGTGTGAGGCAACAGTGCTAATCACTTATGAAATCCATTTTGCTCGTTTGAATTTGCCTCATTTCATAGTTCTGATGTCTTCGGCATTGTTCGAAAGCGTAGAAAAGAGTAAAAATAAAGAAAAATCCCTGAATGAGTAGATGCGTCCACACTTTTGACTCATACTATAAAGGTAGTCAAACAAACTATTCACATGCAGAGAACACGATGGGACCATAATACAATGCCAGTATGACAGAATGTTAGGAAAGACAAAAACATATACAGAAACAATGGCAGCACAAAAAAGAGACGTCAGCACACTGTTGACATCTGAATGGGGAGTTTAATTCTCTTTCAAAACAACAGTTCAATTTACAAGACCGTTTTAGTCTTGCACCTGAACATTCTCTCCTCTGAAGAAACAGCAGCATTCATAAGTTGATCAAAAAGTTAGTGACTCAATAGATAAACGTAGGCCAGTGTTTCGAATCCTGAGTCGAATGGGTCACAAACCAGGCTACCAGCACACTTGAAGACAATTTGATTAACACCTACGAGATCAGTTAGGTAAGATACAAGCATGTGAGATACAACTTTTAGGGATTTTGGGGTTTAAGGATGAAGAACAGATTCTGGCTCCAGTCCTGGCTCCACGGCCCATAACCGGGGCCCCGGAGACTGTTAAACAAAAGGTTCACAATGCTGGCAGCCAGACTACGGAAACAAACAGTACCAGAGAAGCAAAGGCCAATACGATAAATGGTCTGATCTAAAAAGAACAATCTTCCGTGTAATACTATTGGCAAGGCAGCAGTAGCTGCAGTGCAGCATTATGGCAAGAAAAGACCCAACAAGAGCTGAAAGTAAACAGCGCTGGAGGAGAATACGGGAGAAACAAGCCCATTGGTGGGAAAACCACCAATGCTTAGTGAGGAACAGATCTGAAAGCAGGCCACTACATTCTTCCACAGTAGGAACCAGTCACCATCCAAGCAGCAGAAATACAACATATACAAGAAACTGGATAGTATCAGCTTTTGTGCTTCTTCAGACCTGCTACTTAAAGCAAGTTCTAATGGTCCTGGATAGTGTCTCATTTCCACAGCTTTCTTTAGCAGGGAGAAGATTGCAAAAAAATGTAACGTGTCCATTCATATATTAGGCTAAGAAGCCTCAGTCTGACTGATCAATTAACAATACAGCCACTGCACTTGTGTTTTGATTTTCCTAAAGCATGCATTTCTTTTTCAGTTTTGGCTGTCAATGGCACTTCCTAAATGTGTTCACTAATATCCATCAAAGTTTAAAAGTTATATATCATTTACAGAATCAAGAATCACAGAATTACATCGTCAATCGTTTCATTTCTTCCTTTGTCCACAAAGTACAGTTTCAGCTGCTGACCATTCAAATAAAAGCCCATGCCTATAAAAGTATTGTGATTTGTTTCAGAGGGAAACATTTCAAATGGCAATATCAATGTGAAAGGAGGCGGCTGTACTGATAACTTGAGTCTGCAGCTCCTCTTGGTTTTACGGAGCTTTATAGGAAATGTTGGTTTATTCTCTAGCTATACAGCAGCAAGTTTGCTGTTTTGGTTCCCTCCCATTTCTCACTGCTCTATGTTCAGCTGCAACAAGCAGCAGTTTTTTTTTTACCTGCTCAGCACCAAAAAGTATACATACACACTTGGCAAAAAGCTTGTTAACATGGTGGAGCATGTAGCAGCTACAGAGCTGGATACCAGCCTCAGGAGTTGGTAGAAACCAAAATCAAATCCAAAACAGGAGCGAATGTTGGCCTTTTTTGTTTGTTGTATGTTTTGGACAAGCACCTCCACAAACTCCAACTGAATGATGCTGTTGCTCAGTATCTGCTAAATGTGTAAACAAGTTTTCCAGCAAGTTCACTGCATTGACACACAATTTGTTTATGTGGCCCCAGTGGCCAAAAAACTGTTTTTGCAGATTTAACTTGTCCTTTTTTGTGTGTCATATGAAAAAAACGATACTTGATTATTTTCCACAAGCTAGTCAAACAAATTTTCCCAAGTACTGAGGTCACTATGTTAGGAATGTCTAATGGTATAACTAATAAATATGTACATGACAGCACTCAGACTGATGAGCAACAGCAGCCATGAACTGGTCTGGCTTTTCATGCTATTTTTTACAGTCTACTATTAGGTGTATCTACCCTTTAATGCATTTGTTGGGCCTTAACTTTACAGGGCCTGTTACAAACCAATGGATAGGGCTTGTTTATGGCAATACTTACATCATTTAATGCACCAATGTGAGAAAGAACAATCCTATTATCTTGTTGTTCTATCAACTTTTCAATCTGATTTCCAAGAAAGTATTACATTAAAATATACAGCACGGTTATGTAGTGATGTCCTAATATTTTTTGCAGAGGGGCCTGATCTCAATCTGATTTCCTTACAAGGCGATTAAATATCTGTCTGACACACTGAAATAGCCACAGTCCTCTATTTCAGTACCTGATATTTCAAGAGCTTCCAATTGAGGTTTTGAGTTCAAAATTCTTGATAGCTTCAATTGCATGAATTTAGTTTAACTGGAAAAATACAACTTCAGAAACTGATGTGATGCAATCAGCTAGAGAGAAAACAGTGCACACAGCCGTGTTATAGAGTGATGCTTCTTGTACAATAAAAGCAATCTTTGGCAGTGCACAGACTTCAGAGAGCACACAAACCCAGCAACAGGAAAGTCTTGTTATTTTATTTGGCCTGTTATCAAGTTACTCATAGGATTACTGTTAATTAAGCAACAACTGATATGACCTGCCAGTGGCAATGTTTTTTTTTCTTTTCCTATTACTTTTTTTTTTCTGCTAAAATGAGAAGCTAAAGGCAACCTAATAATCGAGTGGTTACGACGCGTAACACTCGGGCGCAGAGTCCTTGGTTTGACTCCTGTCTCTTCATACCTTTCCTGCATATCTTGTCGTGCACTGGCATATGTTTCTCATGGATAGTGTATGAACCTGTACGGCACCTCAGGTCCTCGGGCACAAGTCTGTAAGTTGTTGCAAATTGCAGGAGTAAAACCGTTGTTAAAGCAGCTTTTAGCATTTACGCTTCAAGCTTCTGGTTAAATCTGCCTGAAGACCAGAGAGCAGCTGGAAGTGTTAAAATCTTTAAACATGAACTTAAAACCTACCTCCTCAGCCTGGCATTTGAATAAGTATGGTTTGTGGACATTTCCTACTTTATTTTATAGTTTTTTTTGTCCCATCGAGCAACCAAACAGGCCCAGCTACACCAGCAACATACATGAACCAGTTACTCACCACTCTGACCGACAAAGGCAAAACAACACTTTCACCTTAAACTGCAGACTGACAGTGCAAGGAAATCGTAGTTAAGTATGAAAGGATAACTGGGATTAAATGGATCAAACTACCAGAAAACTACACAGTAAGAACCAGAAACAAGACCCTGAGATTCACAAGTGGTCACAGTATTTTTACAGGAAAGTAAAACCTGCACTTAACTGTTAGTTCAGCATAAAGATTTAGAAGATTCAAAGCCATCACGTGAGATATTTCGTCAGATATTCACTTGATAATCTACCCAAGAAAACACCTAGAAGCTGATGGCATCAGGACTAAGAAACCAGGAACAGAACATTTTATCCAGCTAGTTATATAAGAACAAGTGCTCTCTACACCACTCAGCCAGTAGCAGGTCCACAACTGTAAGGCCACTAGACAAAAGACGCTTGCGAGGATTTTAAAATACTGCGAGTCTTTTTGTCCCCATCGCCAGGTCAGCATGAGCCTCACAACAATGAGTCAGTGACACTGATGTGATTGAAACTACTGTACAAATTCCCAACTAGAACTCTGCCAAACTGATGAAGAGAAACGAAGCACAACGACGCTGAATCCATTTTAGTCATAGCAGTACTAGGCAGCCTCTTCAGTTAACGTTCCACGCGAGGCAACCTTCAAAAAAATGGCATCGGGTTGTATTTTAATAAGAGACACAGCCTGGTTCTGGTAATGGGGTCTCCAGGGTGTAAAGGGCTAAAACATATGCCTTGTATAGCTCGAGCACTTCTCAAAAATGCTCTTTCTCCAAATGAGTTATAATTTAAGCTTCTCTTGCTTGGAGGCACCCACTTCCTGTAAGACTAGTTGGGTGGTTTATTACTTAAAGGTCACTTAATATTCTGTAACATAAAAAAAAAAACATCTTCTCATTACCACCAGAAACTTGTCGAAATTCATAGAGAATTTTGTCCAAATTCCATCAACCAGAGTCTGTATTTAAGGTAGAGCAAGAGAGAGGAGAGCTTAGTAAGTTATGGGGAGAGTAAGCTGAATGAAACATGAAGCATCCACGAGGACGTAAGTAAAATGGCTCCTGAAAATAAACTACCCAGACAACATCTAAAGACACGGAGAATGTTTGCAAAGGTTGCATGGTGCCTTAGAAACC
>NW_007578440.1:191225-196457 GCF_000690725.1 Stegastes partitus
GGGAGAGATTGCACTGACAGAGGCAACAAGAGAATCAAACAGAGAATATGGATTAAAGCAGGTAGAGAGTAGTGGGACAGACTATTTATGTCTGTGTCTCACTCTCCTCTGTTGAAGAGATGAATGACACCCATTAGCAGTATTGGGAAGGTGTCTCTTTTTGCTCCAATCATAGAAATAGAGTTTTGGTGGTGGAGCTGGATATGATGAATGACAAATGATACCTATGATCCGAAAAAAAAAAGCGCAGCCTTTACAAATCTGCCCAACACTCTGACTGAACAGATGGCGGTAACTGGCTGCTAATGCAACTTTACAGTGTCCTTGTTAAGACAGTGCTTAGTTAAAGCTGCACCAAAGACTTAGCAACACTTATGTAATCGTGGGCTTGGCTTCGGCTGATTTCAGGTTTGCACACTCACAGGACCACTGCTGTTTATTCCACTTCAGCACCTCACCGACTCTACGAAGAATAAATTGAACACAGACGGTATCTCACCTCTGGGACCTCATTTAAAGCGATATCTTCCAGTTTCTACTGGAAACAACTCGCACAACAGCTAAACCTCCATAAATAGGACCAAGAATAATACCGATACTTCAGACTAATTAGGGAGCAAAAAATATTGGCAACTCAACAGGCCAGAGATTGAGAAAGGAAGTATGAGGATTAAACCATTTTATACTTTGGCTTTTCCCCGCATGAGGCCTCGCTCCTCCCTTCTTTCCTGCTGAAAAGGGAAAGTGCTGCCCGGTGTGATCTTTGCATGGTGCTTCATTCTCCTGATCCAGGCTTGAAACACAGCAGGAGATGTGTAATCCTACTTCAGGCAGACTATTCTAGTGTAATCTCCTGCTCACTCAGAGTACACACAAGTCACTTTTGACTGCTCCATAAAAGATTCAAACTGTCAGAATCTGGCCATCTGTCATCTGCCTCAATGTTTGTCTGTCAGACTTTCAGACACTCTCTCTGTTTGTCTTCCTGTCTGTCGCTATGTCACACCATATGCGTTCTGGCTTTTCTGTCCACGCACCGGACCAAATGTGACCGCTTAAAAGTGAAACTAATGATCTGTTGAGCATCTTTACATTACATAAGCACGTTAAGGTAAGTCCCTCGGTAATGGGATTAGGACTTATGGGCAAGTGTGTTTGTGTGTGAGGGGGTTCATACAGTACATCCCTGTGCGCCTATGATATGTATGCGCATGCTTGAACGTGCGTGTTTTTGTGTGCGCATGAGTTAAAGCTCGACTGGCAAAAAAAAAAAACTGTTCAGAGAGAGAGCCATTCTGCAGCACCTTTAGGGAATTCTCTGCTTTCTTTTCAACTGCCCTCCTTTTATTTCCTGTCTTTATTCCGGCCATACAGCGCCACAGCCTCGCTAAGATACAATGGGTCATTTCAGCCAACAACAATGAAGTAATCAACAATAACAAACACAAAGCCAGGCTCCTGCCTTTGCCATCAATGTCTGGAGAAAGAATCAAAAAAAGCACACTTGAACAGAACCTCCCTTAAAAAAAAAAACAGCAACTGCAGTGACTGGCTGCAAAGGTTTAATCTGCATTTTGCTATACCATTGGTGGAGGACGTCTCCAGAGGCAAGGGGTGAGTCGATAAGTGTTGACACAGAGACACATTAGTAATAAAAAGCTCAATGTGTTGCCCCACAGAAAATGTCACATGACGTCTCCCTGATCTCATGTGTGCCACTGACATGGAGACAGAAACACACACAGGAACGAAACATTTTGGGGTCAGCGTACGTTGCACTGAACACTTGATTTTGTTCTGCAGCAAATAAGGGGTGAAATGTTTCTGCGTTTTGTCTGCAGTTCAGGCTAACAC
This sequence comes from Stegastes partitus, assembly GCF_000690725.1. Lineage (NCBI taxonomy): Eukaryota > Metazoa > Chordata > Actinopteri > Pomacentridae > Stegastes > Stegastes partitus. Next base: position 193,080 of record NW_007578440.1, read on the forward strand.
CTTCGTTTTCACCTGTAACTTGTGATGGACATTTTTAACAGGGACGCTGCTCTGACTTTTAAAGACAAAAAAACGAGTCGAATAAAACACAATTTCTTAAGAATGGCTGTTCTATTTCAAAACAATTACTCCAACACAATAGGACAGCTTTTTGCAAAATCCAAAAAATGAACTCATTCGGGATGTTTGCCCTGTTCCAGACCACCTCCTGCAGCAAATACACACTCGATCACAGTGGTTTTGCAAAGACTAGTGCACCGAAATTTGCAACGTGAAGGGAAGAAACGATCAATGTCACAGTCTAATGGTTCTGTATTTCGGTGGCCGCAATAATACACAGGCTCCGTCTTCAGGGAAACGACTGCTTTATTATTAAGACGAACGCAGGATCGTATCCGTAGAGCGACGACGGAGAGACGAGGGGGGACAGCTCGAGGTAAAGTTTCACAGTTGAGCTGCAACTATCACGATTCTCCACTTTGTGTCATCCTGTGGATGTGCAATGCCTCTCGCAGCCTCCTTCATCCCTGACGCCTTGTTCTCTCCCTCTCCCTTTCCCTCCCCTCTCCCGCTCTCACACCCCTAAGTGGCCAGTTGTCAAAGTCAGCTGAAGCCCAGTTAATGAAGAGGTAGATTTATTAGCGAGGCATCAGTGCAATAGGCGGTGTGAGGTGGGGTGGGTGAGGAGGGGTGAGGAGAGAGGGGAGGAGGGGGGGAGTGGAACCCCTAGAAGCCAGCGAGCAAATACAGCCGCTAAGTGTGCATACATAAAAAAAAAACAGAAAGAGAGGGAAAATGAGAAAGAGAGAGGCAGGAAAGAGAAAAGACGGCAAAGGAAGATGTTGAAAAGAGATAAAGAACAATCCACAGAGCTGACAGAAAAGAGGCAGAAAGCACCCAGTCAGAGAGGAAGAGGGGGAGAGGCAGGCAGCTTCCCTCTCTTTTATACTCTCTCCAGCAGTGGCTACAGAACAAGCTCTTACCGTCTGTTGTAGGTCTGGGATTCCAATGCGGATGACCACGGTGTTGCCTGTCGGCTCCTCCATGGGTGCTCTTGCACTGTGGCTACGCTCTGCGCCGGGACGGAAAGCCGGAACGCCGTAAGGAACGGGAGCACCGCTGTCCTCTTCCCGGGAGCTGTTGCTGTCAGTGCTGGCCCCCTGGCTGCCGTTTGCTGCGTGTGTGTGAGGGTGTGTGAGTGTGTGTGAGTGTGTGTGTGTGTGGTGGTGCTGCTGCTGCTGCTGCTGCTGCTGGTCCTGCCGTGGAGGGCTGGGTGGCTCATGTTTGCCGGCTGCCGGACGCAGAGGCATGCTCCGTGTTAGGGGCTCGGTCTATGTCTCTCTCTCTCTCGCCGCGCACACACACACACACACAAACACACACCAACACACACACACACACACAAACACACACCACACACACTCAGACACACGGGCAGGCGAGCGCACGCATACACCGATGGCTCTCGCTCACACTACACGCACACACTGTTTGCAGCATGCATCACTCGCCTGGGAGAGAAAAAAAAAAAAAAAAAGAGGGAGGGAGAGAGAGGCAGGGAAGGAGGGTGGCAGGGAGGGAATGGGAAAAGAGGAGGGGGGGGTAATGGGAGATTACAGAGAGATAGAGGGTAAAAACACAAAGAGGAGATAAGTGCCGAGGGAACTTGGAAGTAAAAATTCACAAGAAATGCAGCGATAACGCGAGACTGGAGAAATTACATTCATGGAATGGTGTTAAAAAAAAATAATTGATCTCTATCTGTGATGAGATAATCCTTAATGCCAAAAGAAAAGCACATTTAGTCTTTAAATAGATAAAACAAGACAATAAGCAGAACGGAAGGAGAGGCGTGTTGAGACATTTGCATGAAAATATTTGGATATTTCACATTAACTACAGATGCGTTGCCAATTAATGCGCCTAATGAGCTCTGCACATGTTGACGCTGCTCATAATGTGACACAGCCGCTGACACACACACACTGTTGCTCGAGTGTAATAACACTGTGGTGACATCAGGACAGCACACAAGTGGGTGTTTGTTCGGATCAATGTGGGGCAGGGTTTGGCCTTCATGCTTCACTCTATCTGTAGGGGGTGTCACTGATCAAAAGCCTGCCTGTTAAACATCGACACGCAGACAGAACAAACCGCTATAAATTTAGATGAGCTTTTCGTGGGAGTTTTTTTTCCTCTTTGAGTTTCATTTTCACAAAGTAGGGGGGGGGGGATTTTTATTTTTTATTTTTTTGATTTACTGTTTCATCACGGAGGCCCTGCGGAGCCCTGAGACCGGGACTGTGACTAAGGGCTAAACAAATAATGTCAATCTGACCTCGATTTCCATCTAAATTCATTCATCCCAAAGTGAATTCATAATCTGAGAGGCTGTCGTGATTTATGAAGAGAGATGTCTTGTTTCTACATCGACCAACGCTTAAGACGCCGGCTTATTCTGTTCATGCACTCACAGAACTGAGGATAACAGCAGAAACACTTATCAGAGGAGACTATTGCGGAGCCTCTGTGTGGTGTGTATGACAAACACTTAAAGGACCACTATGTAGGATTGAGGAGAATCTTCTAGCAGAGATGGAATAACTACGAATGCTGCTGTTAGCTGAGCCCACATGAGGGAGAGGATCCTCTTCCAGACAGCTCAGAAACCAATCACAAGGTTTGCGTTGAAGTGGTAGCCACCGTCGGTTCTCCTACGCGTTCGCACAGGTACTCAGTCGTTTGCAATCTGCAACCTGACCGTTAGATGCCGCTAAATATTACACGCCGGTCCTTTAAGGGCTTGAATATTGCCAATTACACAGCCCACCACTCGAACAAGTGAGCTTCTCATGCAAGGAAAATGTGCCATAAAACATTTGTGGCAGGTCTGTAAATTATTAATCATGATCTTAAGTCAGTGCTATGCTCCATTGTGTTCTCAGTGCCATCCTTGTTCACGCTGACCCGACAGCCCCAAGACAGCATTTCATTATTAGGTGGAGTTTAAAGCGAGCACTTGAATGAGAAAGTGATGAAAGCAAGCAGCTGTTACACAAGATAACGTGGGCAACTGGGCTGAAACACACATGCATGTATACAATGCTGTTGCACTTCTTTTAATTCTCATTCATCAGGCAATAGAGGAGTCTGACCGGCTTCAAATTCTGCAACACTTGAGCAACCCCAAACACAAGAGCCAGAGCCATAAAAGAAAGAAAAATCTCCAGTAATAAGAAGCACGAGGTTTTCCTGCAACAGATGGTGTTGCCCACATAGAGCGTTGATCTACACATCATTGACTCAGTCTGGGAACGAAGAGACAGAAAACCTTGAGACTGAATAAATCCCCACAGACTGCGGGAAGTTGTCCAGTAT
>NW_007578440.1:197175-225186 GCF_000690725.1 Stegastes partitus
TTTTTTTTAGTTTACTGCTCTTTATATGAAGTCCGTTAACTATTCATGGGACTATTTTTGGAAGCGTCCTCACTTTACTTTTAGTCCTAAAACCTCTGCATAGTAGCGTACGGTACAGTAAATGCGCCCACATGTGCAAAAAAAAGACACATGCTCAGTGTCGTCTACAACAAGTTCTTATTGGTCTCATAATTCATGTAGTTATTTGTATTTTATTAAATCAGATAAAGGCGCCAAGGTGTTAGGTTAATTACAGGAAAGACGAGAGCAAGATTAAACAAATAAGTCCCAACAATCATCAGACACCTGGATGGTATCTTAAAAGACATAGAAGATGATGATACCAACGCCGTGAGATAACAAACGGTGTTGCGTGATTGAAGGGTGAGACGGAGAAAAAAGGGAGGGGAATGGAGTTTCTGCGAGTCGTTCTTAATCTTGTAAAGTTTGAGTTTGTCTCACTGGATTTCCTGTGATGGAAGATTTAGCCAAAATATCACCTCATTAAATAAGAAAAGTCTCTGATTTCTGCCAAGAGCTTCCCAGAGAATAGAGTTTTAAAACTTAATCCCGCTCTTGTCCTATATGCGTAACAACACTGTGGAAAGATTCAACTGACAGGAGACTCTCACAGCAGATATCATTGTGCTAATTTGCTGGTTTGCTTGCAGCTGACGTGAAACACAAACACTTAGTGAAGATTAGGCGTCCAAAATAAACTCATTTGCAAGCGTACAGAGAAATGTGGACTTCATAAAATATCATTTACATACTCTCACCTCGTTGGATATCGTCGGGTGCGTGTTCACCGAGCACAAACCACTACAGAGTCTTGCATGTGAGTTCGCTGCCACTGCTGGACACTCCACAGTATGTAATCCCATTAGCAGTGAAGAAAGAGCATGGCAGAGGATTTAGCAGGTAACTCCAACTCTGTGTGCCTTTGGCCTGTTGGGTCTTTGGGAATGGAAAATTGATAACACTAAATCTTGTGCTTTAGCTCAATATTCACATTTAATACTTCAGTTCTGTGCCCTTGCAGTTCTGGACAAAGTGGCTCTTGTATTTTAAACATCACACATTAGGAACAGTACAAAGACTGTATCGCTTGAATCGCTCAAAATGATTGAAATCTAGTTTGATCTGAGTACAGTAGCTACACTGTAAATAGCAGCAGATCACACAGGAAACTCTGGGAGTGTGGCAAAGGGATCTAAGATGGTTCGCCAATAAGCAATGATTCCCCTAGATAGCTGGGGAAGGGCCATGCAGGGATTTCATCCTACTTGCATCATGCAAGGATAAACTGTGTGGGCAACAGCACTTGAAGAGATCTACATACAAGGAACGAGTTATCCGGTTGAATAGATGGCAAGAGAAAAAGACAGGGAACAAAGGATTGCGGTTAATATCTTCTTACTCAACTTGCTTAAACCACGTTCTTCCCCAGCTATGAATGTAAATCTATCACTATTCTCGTAGATTATTGGTAGCAACTGGCCTTGCTTGAGTTCCCTGAAGACGTTTCACCTCTCATCCAAGAGGCTTCATCACTTCTGACTGACTAGTTGGGACAACAACGTACAGATTTTGGGCAGGGAGGACAGACGGTTTGAGAGAGGGGTGAAAGAAGCCATCTAACTGGAAAGACCATCCCTCAACAGAGGTGGAGGTCTGAGGCATCACCTCTCACCTGTTTACAGCTCAGTCCTAAGATCTCTCCCCAAGAAGATGAAACCACATTCACGCCTCGCCACAAAAGACCCTAACGAACCCCATTGTGTTAGAGGGAGCACTAACGACCCACATAACGAGGGGGAGGAGCAACAAACCCCCAATTGAACCTCAGGTGTTAATGGCTCCTTAAGGATATAAGTATCTGGGACTGAGTGCTGCTATAGCTCACCTGGTTGAGCTGGTGTCCCATGTATAGGGGCTACATTCCCCAATGTGGAGGTCATGAGTTTGAATCCCACTCATGGCCCTTTTCCACAGGTCCTTCCCACCATTCTTCTCCCCCACTTTACTGTCTCTCGCTCATTGCACTATCAAATAAAGGCAAAAAGGCCAATAACATAACTAAAAAATAAATAAAATATATATATATAAGTATCTGGATCTCCCAACTAGTCATCAGAAGTGATGAAGCCTCTTGGATGAGAGGTGAAACGTCTTCAAGGAACTCAAGCAAGTCCAGTTGCTACGATTAATCTACGAGAATAACTATGACTGAGAATCTTCACAGACATAAATCTCTAACTACGGTTGAAACAACTGGTCAACTAACAGGATTGGGGGATAAGAAAATGCCTCTCCAGCAGCTTTGATTATCAATTAATTGTTTGAGCAATACGCCAGTAAACACCAACCATCCACTTGCTCCAGCTTTTCAGAATCGAATAGTTTTTGCTTTGAACCATTTGTCTGACAACATAAGCAATTTGAAAACATCCAGGGTTTTCCCTCGGCTTTAAGAGGGCTTAGACGGTTTACTTTTATTCATTTCACCAAATAACATCAGGTTCATATTGGAAGAACAAACACGTTGTATCAACAATAATTTGTGGAGTAAAACTGGAGGTTTCTGGGTGCTGTTTAGTGTAAAACTAGTTTGTTAGGTCATGTTAACTCTGGGTTGGTATGAGTTTAAATGAGAAAAGCCAGAGTCACGACTGCATTTCAGAAGAATGTTTTTTTGTATTTTTATTAATTACTTTTTTTTTAAACAGCATGTGATCAGATCAACGCTGCCAAGCTACAAAACCACTTTAGATGCTAACATTGGGTCAGCTGAGGTCTCTTTATGTAACAGCTAAGCAGCTGGGCAAGCAATGTTTTAGTTGTAAAACAGTCTGCATTAGTTATAACTTCTTACTGTAGTTTATAATTCATTTATTCATCAGTGAGGCTTGCTGTCAATGACTTGCAACTTGCTTATCTGCAGCAATGACTGCAACTACTATTCAGAGTTGGCAGTGCAGAGAAACATCTAATCAGCTGTTTGATAAGAACCATGATTCTGTCACATACCATTCACACTGATGCAAACACTAATAGTTCACGAGCAGGTCATTCCCATTGCTGCTTATCTTTCCATTTGAGATCAAGATGCCTCTCCATTTAAAAAAAAAATTAAAAAATTCTTTTGGCTGCAACAGAACTCTCATCGTCATTTTTACAGTCATTCAAATATCCATCCATCCATCCATCATCTATACATCGCTTAATCCTAACTAGGGTCATGGGGGGGCTGGAGTCTATCCCAGCTGACTCAGGGTGAAGGCAGGGGACACCCTGGACAGGTCACCAGTCTATCACAGGGCTACACTTAGAGACAGACTACCAAGCACACTCACATTCACACCTACAGACAATTTAGAATCACCAATTAACCTCAACATGTTTTTGGACTTGTGGGAGGAAGCTGGAGAACCCAGAGAGAACCCACGCTGCACGGGGAGAACATGCAAACTCCACGCAGAAAGATCCTGAGTGTCCTCAACGGGACGCGAACCAGCGACCTTATAGCTGTGAGGCGACGGTGCTAACCACTGAGCCACCTTGTCATTCAAACATGACGCTATAATATGCTGATTCTGCTAAAGATGCTCCATAAAAACACTCAGGCACTGCTCCCAAGTCTTTCTATAGTAAAGAAAACTCTGACATCACCTGAAATTGTGATGCTTGTTTCACACCATCTGATTTACAAAGCAAGCACTGGATTAAGCAGGACTGAAAATAACTAACTCGCTGCACTACTTGTGTCAATGTTTAACACAGTGTGTACTGTACGAGTAATGTTTGCACAAACCCATTTTCACACACCCACACATATATATAAAAGTTTAACTCCAAGCTACACTAGCGATAAAAGCATAAATTCAGCAAATGATAAGTACTTGGCACCGGTTCAACTGCTTAATGAAATAGCTGGACCTTGAATCTGGCCTGGAAAAAAAAAAAAAAAATGACATTGGCATACCTAGAGCTGAATAATTCAGCATTATCATTTATCATCTTTTCCTATAATTGCACAGTGACAAAATTCACCTGCATCTCTAACAGCGAGTGTGGTGTAGGGTGATGATATCTTATCCCTGTTTAAACACTTGGCCTGGAACAGAGCTACCTGAAAAATATATGGGGGCCTATAGGATAACAGTGTAGTCGAGATTCTCTATCTCACTCCCATTGCTCGGGAACATTAAGAGACTGGACTAGAATCATAAGGAGGCTAGCTCCTATGCCTGAGCTAACAGCTACTGCCTCTTCTCTCCTCACTCAGATCTCTTTCACCCCACCCCCTCTCACCCCATCTCTCGCGCTCCAGTCCAGTGAAAACAAAGTGAATAATTCATGACCATACAGAGCAGTGTGTGCATGGATCCAGCGCAATGTATGTGTAGATCTGAACTATCCGCCAGGCTTTAGGAGCCACAGAGCTGTACATGAGGACAATCACAAGAACACCTGAAATTCACTTCATTCAAGCCATCAGCCAACACCTACATGCTCTAAAAACACCCACACTGGGGAGGGAAAAAAAAAAGGAGGCGGAGGCAGAGGGAGGGAGAAAGATAAAGGTAAGCAGCTGGCTGAGGTAGCATGAAGCAGAGTGGGTCAGAGAGAATGTGGCTGAAACAGTCAGTGGGCCAAAAAAAAAAAAAAAAAGTAGCAGAGGGGAAAGGGAGCGTGGAAGAAAATGGGAAGTTAGCGGAGTAACGACAGAAAAAAAAGGGAGGTGGGGAGAGCCGGCGAGAGGGTGGGCGAGAGGGAGGGAGAGATTACATACAGTCAGCTTTGACAAACCAGCCACATAGCCCATGGCCTGGAGTAAATGTGATAACTGTTCACAGACCCCATCAGAGTCTGCTTCACGCTCCTCTACACCTGGTAAAGCAAATGTCACGGCCACTCACAAACTGAAGTCACCCAGGGCCACGTTTATTCACACACACACACACACACACTTCGCACATTCACACACGCTCTTTATCTCTTTGTCCCATAACACATTCTCTTCAGTTTCATTCATTTTTATCTTCTATTCTTACCTCAGTACCGCACTCTCTTTCATACTGAATTTGAATGAAGGTAATTCATTGGTAAGACGGAGAGGCATCAAACAAAAAAAAAAATGGAGAATGTGGCTTTGGCTGTGTGTTATTCTGTTCTGCACTGTGTGTATTAGGGCTGTGAGGTGTTGGGGGTGGGGAGGGGACATTGTCATATTTAGTTTTTCTACGATGTGTAAAAAAAAAAAAAACAGGAATTTTCTTTTTCTTTCTGTAGCAGAAATATTTCATTCAGGGGATGTTTGTTCTTGGAAACTTCCTTTTCAGTGTTTCTCTGCCGTTTTTCACTCATTTCGTGGTGAACATGTGAACCTGCACGTTAACAAAAACCTTCGAATCGGAGACGGGCTTTCACTTAGATTAGTAGATTAGATGTAGGAAATGGGAATTTACTTTTTGCATCAAGCAGCGCAATGTTGTAATGTATTGTGAAGCCCTACTGCCCCGACTATGTAGAAACTAAACTCCTGGGTATAACGGAATAATTTGTCTCTCAGTGGAGCTGACCTGAGAGGAAAGCTGATCTATAAAATAAACATAAATATCTATCCATCCATCCATTACCTATCTTAATCCTGACTAGGGTCACGGGGGCGCTGGAGCCTACTCACATTCACACCTACGGACAATTTACAATCACCAATTAACCTCAACATGTTTTTGGACCTTGTGGGAGGAAGCCGGAGAGAACCCACGCTGCACGGGGAGAACATGTAGACTCCACGCAGAAAGATCCCAGGTGTCCTCACTGGGACGCGAACCGGCGACCTTCTAGCTGCGATGATACTAACCACCGATCCACCCTGCAGCCCTAAACATAAATATGATGAACATAACTTCTTCAGATGTTCACTTCATGTAAGACTTAAATTATCACAAGAAATCTGATATTCTTGGGTGAGAATAACATATTTAGTTTAGTTTCCGTACGGTGTGGGACTTGGCAGTAACCAGTAACTGAGTGATCGATGACAGATCACAGGACTGTTTAGTGTAAACCTGACTTTAGCTTGATAACATTCTCGGAGCTGGAAGGCTGGAGCTGAGATATTAGAAGCAATGTTGCCAAAAACAAAAGTTGCTGTTCTCTGAGCTCCTGTATTGCAGATTTATTGTTAATAGCAGCTCATTGGCGCAGTGCCTTTGGCATCATCTGATTATGCTAACAACTTCTAACAGCGGTCTAATGGACACTGAGGGGAAGCTGGTGGATTCTCTTTGGTCTGGACATTAATGACTAACGACAGCAGCTTTCTTCTACGAGTCCACCAGGCAGGTTGAAGTTGATTGAAGACAAACAGCAAGACAACTTCATATTCAACCTGACTAACATCTGCTAGAGAACAAAAGAAATATTGCAACACCCCAAATATATAGACTCATGAGAGAGGAGCCATTTCCCAGTTTTAAAACTTGGTAACATCAAAGATTTGATTAACAGCCTGGACTGTTGGAGACCAATCATTCTCGACTTCAAGCGTGCTTTTTGAATAAGCGATGTATATAGAAACTCTTGAAGCACTGCCAGCAAAACACAGTAATCGAGAGAGCTACCGCAGCAGAGACGAATGAGCAACTTGGGAAGAAGTTAACACATGTGTTTACTAGAGATTACATTCCCGGTCTGCATTAGAGTGTAATATACCGATCATATACTGTAAACGTGTGTTTGTGTTGGTGGACACCTCACTATCGTAGAAGTGTCAATAGACATGCATAGATAATGTAAGCGTCTCTCTCTGACACACACAAATGCACAGCCAGCTCCCATGGATTAGCCGCTCAGTGTAAACAAAACACCGCCTGACCCATCCACAGCCTCAGGGCCACATGCAGAGGCCCCATATGGAAAATTAGCCATGCGCTAAAAGCTTTTGGAATCAATATTCTACAGTAACTGCACCACATCCCAAAGCCACTGTCTCCATCCAGTTCGCATGGGCTGACACAGCAAGCAGATGTGCTGCTCCTTTATCTCTCTCTGAGACGCACACACACACACACACACACACACACACACACACACACATGGACAGAGCTGACATGCATGAAAACTGCGATAATACTCCTCACAGCAGGGTAATCGTAATATAATATCATCCCGCTTATGAGTTATTATATCAATATTTGTTTCGATTTGGTTGGCAAGGTTGAAATCCTGCTTGGCTGGCTTCTTCAATATGGTTTTCAACGCAAGCCATCAGCCCCACACTCACAACTGGAAATGTGACAAACTGACAGAGAGAAACATTTTAATGTAATGGAAAACCTATTGCAATTTTTTTTTTCTTTTCTTGCCTATACTGCAAAGAGTACATTTGAGGACATGGCAATTTCTACACCCTGTCAGAAAAGTTTTTCACTCCGGGCAATGCATCACTGGAGCTGATGTGACATTTTTTGAACACTTGTACCACAGTCATTTACAGACAACAATGTACAGTAGCATACACTTCTATTAATATGCAAAATCGGAAACGACATGACAGAAACAAACCAGAACGAGAAATATGAGTGAGGTGACTGTTAGGTTATAAAAAAATAAATAAAAGTTGCTCTACACCTCAAAAGTTCAGACAAACAATCATGGAGTGTGTCCGTCAAGGATACAAGTTTCTACAACAAGCTATATGGAAGATATAAGTGGCTATAGTACCTTAATTTCTGGACTATAAACTTTTTTCACACGCTTTGAACACTGCGGCTTAAACAGCAATGTGGCTAATTTAGGGATTTTTACGAATTTGCGAAAGTCAAGAGACACTGAGAGCGCCGACTAAGAGAGACTGAGGAAGTGTGTGACGTAGTAATTCTGAGGCTGTTCAATTCCGACACTGAAGAAGACGACTTTAGTGGTAAATATTTGTGTATGTTAGCAGTACGTATTTAATTAAAAGTTTTTAAAAAATCTTTCTGTGGAACATCCTTCTGTGTAAATATCTCCTGTTACAACGTGGACACCTGCGGCTTACAGACAAGTGCGGCCAATATATGCAATTTTTTTTTTCTTTTTAAAGTTAGTGGCTTCTATTCAGGTGTGCTCATTAATCCAAAGATTACGGTATATTTGTAGGGATGCAGGAGAAAATCACTTGCACTAAAATCCATTTCCACGCAGCATCTTCTTTTTTCTAACTCTACCTCTGCTTCCTCTTCTTCTCGCACAATCTTTCCTTTCTATCTGTTTTTAAATTCTCTCTCAACGACCACAAAAAAGTTGCAGATGTACAGTATCTGTTGATTTCTGTGTTTCCAGGGATGCTGGAGTGGCAGAGGGTTCTTTGATGCAGCCTGCCTATTAATAATCAATGGGGCTCCCCAGAGAGAATTTCATAAAGCCTGCCAGCCAATTAAGACCTGTTTCATACCATGCACTGCATTATCTCTCCACACACCACCACCGCTCTTAAAAGGCAGGCTGGGGATGCTGAGGAGGTCAAGAATGTCACTGTGCCAGGCTCCAATTAACGCTATCAAATGTATGCTGCGCTGGGGAATCAGGTTTTGTGCTTTTTAGTGCACAATACTGTCACAAAGCCTGATGCTGTTTTTCCCTGCTGTACAGAGGATGACTAAAATATTCTGCACTGAATTATCAAGCTGATCGTCATATGGATTGACTGTCAGGTATGCTGGTACGTATATACTCAAGGCAGCATTCTCTTCAGTCTGTTTGAAGGTAAGAGTAGCATTAGTAAAATCAGAAACGTGCACATTAGTTTACATGAAGATCTGAAATCTGAAGAAAAAAAGGAAAAGGTCGAATGCAGAAACTGAGATTGCAGCTGAGAGAGAATAGGCTCAGAGCCAAAGGCTGATTGAAGAGGGGCGGCCACCTTTAATTTGCCTTTACACAGCTTATTGCAAGTTCTATGCAGATGCAAGATCTGAGGAGGAACTTCCGGAGGTGGAAAAGACAAAACAAGAGAAATGGGGAGTACAATGAGGTTTGCTATTTCAGCATCACAGACAGCGCCATGGATTTATAATTAAACAGCGACCTGCTAAAATTTTGGCAGCACAACTGCTGATAGGCTATTTCAGAACCCTGGTGGGCATAATGCAGTTTACTAATATTCTGACCTCAGTCAGAAAAAAGGATTAAAAAGTAAGGAGGTCTAAACTAGACGGACAGGCAAGAAAGGATAGAAGGAAAGTAATTACACATTCATTAGTTCATGTTGGGTGCCAGTCACAGCCATAAGACCTACAAAACGAAGCCACACTGACCCACACTTGACATCAAAGTGGGCAAGCAACATGTTACTACCATAACCAAGCAGACACAGCGGTCTACAACACAAACAGCAACAAATGACGCTACTTAAGCCACGTCATCTAAAAAATGACCTTGTAATTATGAAACAATTTACCTTGTTTCCAAAATGTCAGTTTGTACACAAAATGGTAAATGGTCACACTTACATAGCGCTTCTCTACCTTAGTGGTACTTAAAGCGCTTTACAATGTGTTTCTCATTCACCCATTCATAAACACATTCATACACCAATGGCGACAGAGCTGCCATGCAAGGCGCTGCCTGCCATTGGGAGCAACTTTAGGGATCCAACCACGAACCGTGCGATCAGAGGACAAATACAACACAGGGTCTATTTGAAATGTCCAAAGTCCAAAATGTAATCTGGACACTGGTTTGCTTGCTCTCAGGAACTTTTAATAAATGACTAACTGGTGGTGATGTTTGGAGTCTGGAGTATGTCGGTCTGAAGCAGAGCATTTACACTGGAAACACCATCATGAGTTTGTGATCTAATAGAAATTCTCGGGAGCATTTATACGAGTGTGCAGACTATATTTTACTAATGATGACTCAGATATTGTTAGCAGCACCTTGAACTCAGCACATGGCTGCGTCTGCTTGTTGTATGTTTTTTGTAATAGACACGATGAGAAAAGTCCAACATGTCAGACGACACATATTCTCGGATAACATTTAGTAATGTGACTCGATCTTATAGTTCATCCTCACAGTCTTTTATGCCAACTTGTTCTCATCAATGGGATGTCCCTGTGGATAATAAGGTGAGGTTTAAGAGTCTGGCCTCCTTCAAACATGCCTGCAGGTAGCTTTTAATTAACTTCAAGCAGCTGAAACTGTATTCTACATTAACACCGGTGACTAGTAGTGTTTTTAAATACAATACAAAATAGGTCTATAGATGCTGGGAAATGCCCTTCTCATATAGTTACAGAAAATTAATGGGTTTTGTTGTTGTTGTTTGCCACAGTTAAGACAAACAAATAAACAAAATATTCAACTAAACAACAATCATGACGACTGGACCCAAGCTGGGCCCGGCTATAACCGGAGAGAACCGTGGATCCTCTGCACTCGTTCTGCGGTTCTGCACCACCTGGGCTATCGATGCAGAACATTCAGACATCATCACTCTATCGTTAAAAGCTGTGATTTAGTCATCCATCACCCTTTAAAAGAGCTATGGCCTCCTAAAGCTACCTTTAAGCCAAAACCTCATTTTGCTAGATGAAAGCTGCCTCTATCCCACATCTATTAATGTTTTGACTGTAATGCAACACCACAGATCAGAAGTAGACATATTTAATTTGAATATCTAATTTAATTTATGGACACTGCCTCCTTTGCACATCTGGCTGTCATCATTTGTTTTATGTCTTTTAATATGTTCCGCCACCGAAAGTAGATGTTTTCAGAGATCAGTAGAAACATCCAAGACTGGATTGTTTGTCTGCATTAGCTGACAGCAGGTGAATCAGATGGTTTCATTAGATATATATATAAATATATATTGTAGGACCAACCAGCCATGGCTGACTTAAGACAAAGAAACAACAGCTTTTCCTTCCCCTTCGCTAAAGACCCGGTATTGAGAAAAATGACGACCTCAAGCTGACACCACTGTCCATTTTTATCAACGACGTCCCGCAGAGCACAGACACCAATAAACACCGGACCAGATGTGGGACCTAAGAAATGATGTTTCGACGCTTCAACAGGCCGAATCGAGCGTCAATGGAGCCATCCATCATCACAATCGTCTCTGCAAGCAAGCAACTTTCAGTCACTGATCGTTTTCTAAATTCTCTTTTCTTTGCTAAATTAAATTCGCCAAATTCCAAATTAGTCTACCAACAAATTACTGGCTGCTTTCAGGTGTCATCTATTCACCTATTATTTATTTATAAAAAAAGTATTCTGCTTCTCATCAGTCTCACTCAGAATCACAGCGTGGTGATGTATTGAGTGCTGGGTGGAGGGTGGTGGGGCGGTCTGGTTTGCTGTGTGGCGGTGTGGCACCCACCTCAACTAATTATTTAAGCCTGCTTAAGTAGCCCCCTGCATGACTGAGCCTAGGTTGTTAATTATTATAATTAATATAGTGGTAAAATAGTGACGGTAATGATAGTCCATCCGTGCATTGTATGTGCGCCGCGTGGTCCTCGCAGGGGGGGCGGGGCTGGAGTCTATCCCAGCTGAGGTAACGACAGTGATGGTGATGATGGTGATAATTGTTGTTATTGTTGATTTCATTGTTGCCGTCTTGCGATGGCTTTGATTCGAGATATGAATGACTGATAGCGCTAGTGTTAGTGTTGTTTCTATTGCTGTTGTTTTGCCTTCTGTCTTCCATTGGTGCAATATGATTATTCTTGTCTATTTGTAATGTTTAACTGTTTTACATTTTTATTTTTTACCTGCCTTCTCTACCTTGTTTTTAAATCTGTTTTGTTCTTGTTTTTATCTTATTCCCTGTTAAGCGACTTTGAGTATCGTGAAAAGCGCTATACAAAATAAATGTATTATTACTACTATTTTTTTTGTTTGTTTTTTGGTATTCTTATTGTTGTATGTAAGTATGTATGTACAGTATTTATATATGTATGTATACATATATATATTTTATTTTCTTTCTTCCTTCAATAATATATTTATATACATTGTTGCACATCTAACTTAATTGATGTTTGTCTTGTGTCTTGTAGGTTTGTGTAAACTCATGTCGTGTCATTTGTAAGAACTCAATTTTTAAAAAATCGCAGCTTTCGTTGTTGTGTGTTGGAGTTTCGTCTTAATGCTTATTAATGTGTGGTAGCTCGTAGTTTGTTGTCTTCTTGCAACAATAAAAATACATAAATGTAAGTTCACATTTCAGCCCCTAAACTCTATAGCAGGGGTGTCGAATCCTGGTCCTCGAGGGCCGCAATCCTGCAAGTTTTAGATGTTTCCTTCTTCCAACACACCTGATTCAAACGATCAGGATCGTTATCAGGCTTCTGCAGAGCTTGATGATGAGCTGATCATTTGAATCATGTGTGTTGGAAGAAGGAAACATCTAAAACATGCAGGATTGCGGCCCTCGAGGACCAGAGTTCGACACCCCTTCGCTATAGTGTACAGCTACCTAGCAATCATAATTAACATCCTTTCTGAAAGTTTGTATCCAAAGTACAACCAGATGGACCGAAAGTGACCTCACGAGCAATCAATACATCAAGTTCTGTTCACTCTGAGAGAGAAAAGCAGCATCACCACAGAATTTGCTAAACACAGAATGCAAAACTTCAAACAGCGAAAGCACCGTGGAAAGAAGGCTGTCTGGTAGTGGTCTCGAAACCACTTCTCGGGAGGGGAAACAAGGCCGACCCTTCAGGTAGAGCTGAGGCATGCCAGCATTTCACAGTGAATGATGGAAAAAAAAAAACAGCCCTACTTACTGATTAATCCAAGTCTGAGATTTGCGGGTGTATGCTATCAGATAAACAGTGGAGAGCATGAAACCACAGCGGATCAAACTCTAGGTAAAATGGTGGGAATATTCTAATAGTCTGGGGGTGTTTTGCCTACTCTGATGTTGGAAACTTGCACAGAAATGATGCTCTCAAATAAATCCTGACCAAGGAGAAGAAGTGCTACATTCTTCATAGACATGCGATACCCTCTGGATTTCATCTCTATGAAGAAGGATTCGTACAGCGGCAGGATAATGAGGCCAAACACACCTCAAGATTTTGCAAGAACTACTTGAAACCAAAGCAGACCAAGGGGTGCTGACTGTCATGGAGTTTCTCACAGAGCTTCAACCCCATTGAACATTTATGGGAGCGTCTGAAGACTGAGAGAGCTGAGCATTCCTCAGATCACAAGCAGCTTTCTGGAACATCGTCAAATCATGCTGGGATAACATGGGTTATTAGGTTTGGCACCGACTAGCAGCGTCCATGCCAGCTTCAGTGTATGCCGTCAATAAAGTGAAAGAAAATTGCGAAGATAATCTGAAGTTCATATACGTTTTTCAGAAGTTCAAGCTGATGTTATCACCAGAAATGACACATTTTGTATTAAACAGTATCTTCACTAGTGGTGTGCTTATTTTGCCAACAGTCAGAAGAGTCAAAGCCCAGAGACAGAAGGAACTGAACCATGGAAATTGCAGTTAATTGGTACACCTCTAGCTATCAGGCTACTGTGTCGCCCCTGTGCCATATGTGTTTATGAATCATGCATATCTATAATCAATAACTTAGACAGGCTGTGGAAGATTAAGATATAATTAATCACACAAAACTACCAAAGGTAAATGCCTTCAAGTAAATTATGTGACTCTCCTGCTGCTCATGACGTATTAGAAGATGGTAGCTATTGTAGACACTGCATAAACAATGCTGCACATAGAAAGTGTCCTCCTGAGTCAAAGTAACACCACACCTTTTTTTTAAATATGAATGTTCATAAACCTGCAGGAGGAGAAAAGGAGTAACTCCAAACTTGCATCAAAGCACTTCTTCCTAAAGCTTCCCTTCTGTTATTTTATATTTACACCCTGTCAGAGGAAAGACTGTGGGATAATCCCAACGAGCCCCTTAAGTGATACAGTGGTAACAATGCAATAAAATATGTATTTGAATAAAAAATACACAGCGTTCATAGGAACTCTGCAATTAATTAAAAACAAAGTGGAAATAGGGATGTCTCGAGGAGGAGATATTTTGCTACCAATACTTTGTTTTTGTCTGTCATACCCAAAGCACTGTAGATGATGTAGGAACTGGAGACAACAACAAAACGTGGATCGGGGAGCAGGCACAGTTGGAGCAAAAGGTCCGCTGCGATGTGACAAAGCATCAAAGGCAAGAATTCAGACCTGCACGCACGGAATTCAGGTTGTTAAGTTCGCATTAACAACACGTCCTCGCAATGTTTATATCGTATGTTACTGCTGTCGTTCTCAGCTCCATCTGTCATGTACCACACACATCGTTCACAATGGCTTGTGATAGCTGAGAATATGAGCTGGGTGTCACTCGTGACAGCTACCATCATCATCACTCCCGTCTGTCAAACACTGCATGTGCATGTGTGTGTGTGTCAGCGCAGTGTTTAGCTTTCTTTTTTTTATTATTAGTGGAATTTGAGTAGGGGGGAGTCAGTTGGATGTGTCTTTCACATAACTCATATTTACTTCCAGCTACTATGTGGAGATATGGTCTGACGCCTCCCTTCATGCAGTCATAAATATTTCATGCTGTTTACTCCATTGCTGCCCTTAAACCCCACACCATTATTTCTCTGTGTGTGTGCCTGTATGCACCCTTATCTGTGCAAAATTGAGAACAAAATTACAGGGAGTTGTAAAGTTGGGAAATTAGCACCGAGAGGGATGGAAAGGAGAAAAAAACACTTTCTCCTGTTTTATTAGCACGTGTTGAGAAAGAAAGAATGAGAAACAGAGTCAAGGTAAGCCACTATTCATAAGATTTACTCGTTTGATCCCTCTCAAACAAGGACTTAAGCCGTAACTAAGCCATCTCTTCCTGAGCGTTTATGACTATCGATCCGTGTCTGTCATTTGTGAGAAAAACTGTATCTGGGTCACAATGCAGTCCAGTGGCAGTGACACATCAAACTAGGGCTCTGATCTGGGACGTCACGCAAAGACACATCACTCAAAAGCATCTCAAAGCAGTGTTGTGAGTGTGAGTGTGTGTGTGTGTGTGTGTGTGCAGGCTCGCCAAAGATGTGAAAAGACAAGGGCAAAAAATCACAATTACTGAAATTTACTGATACTAGATAGCCCACACATAATGATTTTTTTTCCCAACAACAAACAAAGGTTGCTTAGTCTTGGTAGTTACAAAGGAGCACTTATTGAAGGACTGAGTAAATACTGAGGACACGCTTCCATTAATGTGTCGCTAGGCAACGACCAACACTGCAAGAACACAAAAATCTCGTCTGAAACCGTGCCATACAAAAACACACGTCTTTAGAAAATCCAATTTGCTAAAATATGATTCAATTTAAACAGAAAAGGAAATTAAACCGAGGAAAAATGCGTAATTTGAACGATATGGTCGATGCAGAGTTGTGAGGCGAATTCCAGCCGACGTTTCCGCAAACTGTCGTTTCTGCTGCTCACATTCAGGATGTCAGTAGTGTCAGTTCTTGTCGTAACAATCAAACATTTTAAAATAATTACAAGCCCCAATTAACCCAAAACATAAATGGAAAAAACCCTCTATACCACATACACACCGAGATGATAGCAGACTGAATGGACCCTGGTGTGATCCATCCATCCATCATCTATACACCGCTTAATCCTCACGAGGGTCGTGGGGGGCTGGAGTCTATCCCAGCTGACTCAGGGTGAAGGCAGGGGACACCCTGGACAGGTCACCAGTCTATCACAGGGCTACACTTAGAGACAGACAACCAAGCACACTCACATTCACACCTACGGACAATTTAGAATCACCAATTAACCTCAACATGTTTTTGGACTGTGTGGGAGGAAGCCGGAGAACCCGGAGAGAACCCACCCATAGGGAGAACATGCAAACTCCACGCAGAAAGATCCCGGGACGCGAACCAGCAACCTTCTTGCTGCGAGGCGACAGTGCTACCAACTGCGCCACCCTGCAGCCCGTCACATAAAAATCTAACATTTTAAAATAATTACAAGCACCAACTAACCCAAAACATAAATGGAAAAACCCCTCTATCCCACATATATACCGAGATGACAGCAGACTGAATGGACCCTGGTGTGATCAGTTACCCAAATATTCAGTGAAATAATAAGGATGTGTGTCCACAACCTGCATTGATTCACGGTTGACAAGGTGCCCTCAAGCAAAATTGGTTAAGTGTTCCAATGGGGCTGCCTCATGGGCAAATTGCCAGGTGCGGATGTGAAAAGCAGTGTTCAGCATATGCATGGAGACTTCCCTCCATTAAATCTGAGCTTAACATGTATAGATGGGGCCAGGCAGGTACAATAAAAAAAAAAATCTAAAAATCTATACAAACAGCCTCATTAACGTGGAGTCTTTGCTGCAAAATGTTTAAGTAGTTGAAATGAGTCTCTGTAGATGCATAAGTCAGTCCTCCTAGAAACCCCGTTTTCCAGTGTTCTTCCCTGTCATCTTCGCTGATGAAAAACAGATGAATTCTGGGAGGAGACGCAGCGTTTCAGCTCCAACCCATCCCCATCACTGTGAGTAATGGGAAGAGAACGGGAAAGGGTAGATCATAACAGCTACACATTGCTAAAGGGCAGTTTCTAACCAGATAAGGCTGCCTGCTGCAAAAACTTTTTTTGCCTCATGTCCAGAATTAATGAACCAGATTTCATAACATCTGTGAATTATGCAATGATTTGCTCGACTGCATTCTGTTATTGCACATGAGATGCAGTTGGAAACAAATTAAACTACAGCGCATTCAAACCCCTTCGCTGTTTAAATGTTATGTGTTGCAGATTTCCTTTCAAATCGACAAAATTGCCACTTTTGCACTCAGAAAGGCATTCAGATTCTTAATTCAGTAGTTTCCAGAAACCCTTTTGGCAGCCGCTACAGCTTCAAGTCTTCTCTGGTAAATCTCTGCAATCTTGCCACACTTGGATTTATTCCATTCTTCCTGGGAGATCCACTCAAACTCACATCAGATTTGGGGGAAAAGCATCTGTACACTGCCATCTTCAGGTCTTTCCACAGATGCTCTGAGGGGTTTGGGTTTTGACAGGACCCACTCAAGGAGATGGTTTTCAAGACACTACAACACTGTCATGCCTGTATGCTTTGTCATGCTGAAAGGTGAACCACTGGTCTAGTTTAAGGTCACATGCACTTAAACAGAGCAGGTTGCCTTTAAGATCCTCTGTGGTTGTATTCATCCTTGCCTGTCCCTCAATAATAAGCATCCATATAGCCTGATGCTGCCTCCATAGTGGGAATCATATTATGGGACTATTTTTCTTAGCCAGGTGTAGTGCAGCTATAGTTCTCTCCAAAAAAGTTCAGTTTGGTCTCATCAGACCAGATAATCTTTTTCCCCCAGGCTGTCAGAGTGCTTTCTAACTCCTTAAAATGCCATTTACTCAAAAGTGGCTCAAGAAAAGTCTGATTGAGATGATTGTCTCTCTGGCAGTTTATCCCATTTCTGCACCGGATTTCCGAAGAGCGACTGTTGGATTCTTCCTAATCAAGGCCATTCTTGCTCAGCTCTTCAATTTGGCAGCACAGCCAACTCCAAAAAAATTTGTCCTGCTGCTTCCAAACTACATTTCTCAATTGTCATGGCTCACACCCTCGCCGTTAGCTGTGCTTAACCTAAACTTCATTGCAGGGATGTGCAGAGAGATTCTAATGTTTTTTTGTCTTGACATGAACTGTGAGTCGTGAGACCTTATATAGACTTTAGTTTTTCTTGCTTCTTTAATAAGGACAATGCACGATAATCAAAAAACAGAAGATGTAAACATGTCAGACTGAGACGGGTGTATTTCTATCTACACTAGGATTCCCACCAACATCTCAATGACGATTAAAGTAAACAGGACGGACCTGAACCTAGACCTGTGTCATAGCAAACATCCATCCATCCATTATCTATACACCGCTTAATCCTCATTAGGGTCATGGGGGGCTGCTGGAGTCTATCCCAGCTGACTCAGGGTGAAGGCAGGGGACACCCTGGACAGGTCACCAGTCTATCACAGGGCTACACTTAGAGACAGACAACCAAGCACACTCACATTCACACCTACGGACAATTTAGAATCACCAATTAACCTCAACATGTTTTTGGACTGTGTGGGAGGAAGCCGGAGAACCCGGAGAGAACCCACGCTGCACAGGGAGAACATGCAAACTCCACGCAGAAGGATCCCAGGTAGTCCTCACCGGGACGCGAACCGGCGACCTTCCAGCTGTGAGGCGACGGTGCTAACCACCACTCCACCTTGCAGCCCACATAGCAAACAGTCTAAATATTTTTCTCCATTAGAAATCTCAGCATTTGATTTTTAAGAAAAATGCCAACAACATCATTATCAGAAAGTGTTACATGCAGCAGCAAACCAGTCTCATATTGACTGATCCATGTTTGACTTCCACTGTGTGCCTTGTAGCACTGAGACCTTGATGTGACTGCACTGTGCAGTCATCTCTAAAATGTTGCTTTATTTGTGTGTGTGTGTGTGTGTGTGTGTGTGTGTGTGTGTGTGTGTGTGTGTGTGTGGCCTCTCCCTGAACTGATTCGAACTCCGGATTTAGCTGTGGTAAACGCTTACAAGATGCACAACTGGAGCTATGAATACGATAAACTTCAAATTCATCACCCAACATGCCTGAAACCGTGCAATGTTTTAGCGGTTCCATCAGTTGCCTGATGTAACACAATTAATTTGCATACAAATAGATTCCAGTGACATCAAGAGTTTGTAAAATATTGAATCACAAAACCTGGGAGGAAGTCAATTACACTGTGCAATGCTGTGTTGATTGGTGTTTGAAAAAGTGGAATAGTATTTCTTCTGAGCTTCTTCTAGTTATTCAGACAAGATGTGGCATTTATATGCTCATGATTTTAGGGCAAAAAGAGGGCATAACAGATGTGCACAGATGGTATGAAGACGTCATTTGAAAGTGAAAGTCCTTTAGTGTCACTTTCAAAGTGCATCCCGAGGTTGTTCACGGATACGGCCTCGATTGCTGTTTGTGTGCCTTTGCATGTCAGTGACTTGCTATTTAATACGCTTTGTGCGACCACTGTGCATTTCACCGGATACCCAGAAACAGAGATTTCTAACCGTCATCCCGTTCAGCTACCTTACGGTGCTAAAACAGGTACTAGTGCCAGCCTTAAAAAGCCAAAAGGAAACATCCCTACTTTATATGAGTGTAGTGTATTTACAACCCTGAAGTTCTTCCACCACAAGTGTTTTTTTCATTTAAACCAACAGGATATTTGCTATCCCTGATTCTAATCCCATCCTTCACACTGGCTTTGATATTTGCTGTCCAGATACTTGCAACAGAATGCGGCACTAGCCAAATAGAGTTTCATGGTCAGCTTTTGATCTGTGCCTTTTGTAGATTGAATTGCATCCAATGTTTGCATGCTCACAACAAACCGTACCAAAGCTGAGGGAACATTTGGGAATGCAAATGATTCAGCTTACTGCTCGTCGCTCCTCGTCATCAGCATTGTTGTGACTTCGGAATCAATCTTTGTTTGGAGCAATTTGACATTTTCTTCAGCTTTTCCATCCTTGAAGTCTTTGTTTAAAGCCTGTGTTCATCAAGCACTATGAAAACATGTCCCAAACTTGTATTCCTAATAAAATGCATTAGCAAAAAGCCATCATACATTTACA
This sequence comes from Stegastes partitus, assembly GCF_000690725.1. Taxonomy (NCBI): domain Eukaryota; kingdom Metazoa; phylum Chordata; class Actinopteri; family Pomacentridae; genus Stegastes; species Stegastes partitus. Next base: position 216,917 of record NW_007578440.1, read on the forward strand.
AAGAAATAATCTATTTCCATCTTCTGCCACTGCACACCAACATCACCTGCTGCAGAGAGCATATTAAAGGGCTCGACTAGAAGTTAACCCACACAGCCTGTTTCTCATCTGCTGGTTCCTCTGTGTCCACAAACATTCTCTTCCATTTTAATTTTTTCTCACAAATGCACTCACGCGCTACTTATTGGTGAACTAGGGAGAAAGCTAAAATAATAAATAACAAAGCAAGTAAACCTGAACCTTTGTTTTTTTGTACCCTACTCTGGGACTGTTTGAAGCCAAGGTTATCAAACAGTGTAACAGAGAGTCTAACAACCTCTTTTTATTTGCGAGTTAACGCGTTTCAGTGCATCCATGTATTTTGTATTATGTATTATAATCTTTGTGAAGGTCAAGTAGCCTAGTAGCTGTTTTGTAAAGATGCTACTTATTAAGTTAAAATCAATGTTTGGCTTACTTTTCAATCAACATTCATACAGCAGAGATCAGGTAGTTAGAACATCTGCTAACGTATTAGAGTGGGACGCCGAGTCAGCGTTGAAAAATTAACTTAACTGCTGATACATCAACCAAAAATGAATCTGCACTGCAAGAATTTTAAACTGAGGTGTTGAACTGTCACTTCCAAAACTCATCTGTCCTCCTTATTTTTGGTGCTCCATTAGTCTACATTCATCAGTAATTATAATGACAAACTGTTGACATGTTTTCCCATTTTTTAATTAAAGACTGAAATATCTCTCGAGTATTTCCACCATTAAGTTTGTATTTTGTGGAAGCCCCTTTGGTGTTACAGCTTCAAGTCTTCTTGTGTCTCTACATGCTTTGCCGCTCAGTTATTCAAAGCTTCTATCCATCTTCAGGTCACTCCACAGATGAGTTTGAAGTCTTGTCTCGACAAAGACAGTCAGAGATTTGTGCTGAAAACACTCAGGTTCACATCTTGACTGCAGGCTTTGGTTGACGGTTGGGCTGAAGGTTAATCAACACTCACCCACCCTTCAATTCTGACTTGTTCCTGTCGTTGAGAAGCATCTCCATAGCCTTCCACGGAAGGCATTAGCCAAGTGGTAGGCAGTCCCAGTGGTTCTAAACTTCTTCTATTTCGGTTACTGGCACCGCTGTGCTCCGGGGAACACTCAAAGCTTTAGATGGTTTTATACCTGTGGCTCAACACGATTTTATCTCAAAGGCCAAAAGAGAGTTCTTTGGTTTTTATGGTTTTGTTTTTGTCCTGACATCAAGTGTGAGTTGCAGCATTTTATAGACACAGGTGTCTCCTTTTCTAAATTATGTCCAGTCCATTCAGGATGCCACAGAAGTACTGCAGTCACGTCCTGGACACATCTCAAGGATCAATACGGCAAATAAGACGCAACCGACCACAATTATTGTCACAGAAAAGGGAGTAGACGCTTTTGGAAATGATCGCTTTCAGGTTTTAAACATATTCTGCAAAAAAGCATAAAAACACGTTTTCACTTGGGATACTGAGGATAGATTTAAAATGCAAATTTGAATTATTGAGAATAAAATCAATAACACAATAAAATGCAATTAAAAAGTGAAGGGGTCTGAATACTTTCTGAAGCAACTGGTAATTTGGTAAGTTATACTCTGATAGGATGCTCTTTCAAAACAAAAAGCAAACAGGTTTAAATCATTTGAGCTTGTTGCACCATCCGGCGTCAGGGGCTGTGGTGAGGTTCGGTGTCATCATTCTTTCCACAGGAAAACAATAGCCTCACCAAGCCATGCTACTTGTGTGTCTCGTGCAAAGAGGATCTTAGGGACTAATCAGATATCCCCAGTGCCACTTAGATTTCCTTACTGTCGCAAGGAAAAGCCACACAACCACACAACAATCTGCCGCAACATTAAACCCACTGACAGGTCAGGTCTAATACACTGATTATCTTGGGAACCCTGCTCTGGTGTATATGTGGATAACACCTACCACACACCTAAAAACCTTGTCCAGAACGAGCACATGGCAATGGCACTCCCAGACAGCCTCAGAAACAGCTCCAGGAGCAGAACAAAAAGCCAAAGGTGTTGACCCTGACTTTAAATTTCCCAATTCCCCATCTGACTGAGCACCTACAAAATGGGCCAAAACAAGCCTAATCCAACACGACCTAAAGGATCCCCCTGCCAACATCGCAGCACCACACACACGGCACGATGCCCCCGGAGCTCCATTGTCCACGGCCCGGCTAATCAGAGATGTTTTGGCAGCACGAAGAGAACCTACACAATATTAGACAGGTGGTTTTAAAGTTGCAGCTCGTCAGTTTATCCCCACTTCTCTGCCTGTACGGTTTACTCTTCGACTAACTTTTTTCACAGTGGTGTAATTATTCAGTAAGAATTTGTAAAAAAAAAAAAAAAAAATATTCAGTGGCACTCTTTTTCCTTCAAAACACCCATCCCCACACCCACATCTCTTCTTTTCTTTCGCTCATCCCCTCCCCACACCCAAATTCGTCTGTTGTCGATGTGTCGTGACTGTCTGCCAAGCGCAGTAATTACAGTACAGCAGTAGGAGCTGAGCAATAGGGAGAGAAGCAGCATATCAAACATGACTGCACAGGGCATTGGGTGTAAAAACTCATTCTCAGAACTACAGGCTGCTGTATGCCACAGAGCACCAGACCACAGCTATTAATGTCTTCATTTCTCCTTATGTATTTAGAGTTAATGCCACAACACCCACAGCAGCTGGTTGCGTAACATATTGTATATGTCACAGGTTTAATCTGTGATCAGGCTACTTACACTTTATGTCTTAAAAAATGCTGAGATCTCACCCACTGACACACAAACGTATTCACACACGCGCTTGCTGATGTATTGCCTATTACGCGGCCACGACAGCACTGGCAGCGGGCCCAGAGCATTGGATAGTTTATGATGTTGGGCATAATAGGCATGGTTAAAAATAACTTTATTATCAAATGCACCTCGGTGACAATAGTGACGTATGCAAAGGGGGGCAAACCCTCCGACAAGGCGTGAAGAGCACGAACTACCCCGACAGCGTGGGTGGGAGGGCGTACAGCATAATGCGCCGTCAGACTGGCCAGCTGCTGCAATTACAAGATGTAAGATAGCTTTGTTTATATATACTAGTGTAGATATAAATATTTAAATAAAAAAAATGTAAAATGGTTTATTCAGTAACAACTGTAGCAAAAATATATACATAGTTTGGGATTCTGGGGATATGAATGGATATCTGGATTGTGCTGCATCAGATCGTCGACAAGTTTTTATTTTACTCAAGGCTATTTCTATATTATCAAAACAAACTACAAATATGTCAGTTTAAGGAATGTGAATTTTGAACAGTTTTCTAACCTACAAACATGATCAGTCATTAATTGAAAACACAAAGTGATGAAAACACTATGCTATACACAGATGTAGCCACAGATGTAGCCATTACCGCATATGACCAGCGGTCCCCAACCATCGGGCCGTGCACCAGTACCGGGCCGCACAGAAAGAATAAAAATGTTTTATTGTTTGTTTGTTTTTTTCCCCAGCGCAGTCTGCAGGGTGATTTATTCTGAAAAATGACCAGCTCGTCTTCCCGTCACTTCCATCTGCGCTTGTTTCCTGCACTTGACTCCGTCAGTTTTCATGCTCGGCCGATAAACGAAGCCGTCAGTCTAACCGCTGCCGAAATAAATCAAAAAACAAACGTCTCCGCAGAGCTTCTTTGGAAAGTGGTAAAGACTCGATGCTGAGAAAGTAAACACATATTTAGCAAGTAATTTCATTCCTTTATGAAACTTTTTAATAGAAAAAAAACAATAATTTTTTGCTACATGCACAACGACCGGTCCGTAGAAAATTTTCTTGCGTAAACCCGGTCCGTGGTGCAAAAAAGGTTGGAGACGGCTGCTCTAGACTGTCTTAGCAGGCACGTCGTCAACATGTAAATAGCCATTAATTGTCACAAAAGATTTTGTCATGGTGGCTCTTTGCTAATTAAACCTCCAACATGCTCCCTGCTTGCAATCATGGAACTCCTCATAGCCCACGTGACCGCCGACTTGGATCACGAGGCTCCACCTCATGGTGCAACCAGGTACTGCAGCTGTAATATATTAAGCAGTAACCAAAAACATTTCTAGTCAGTTTGTAAACTGTTTAACAGTCTGTACTTTTCATAAACATGCAGTGTCTATAAAATGCATGCAACCCCTTGTATTTTATCCCAGTTTATTTTTCTTAAAGTGAAAAAAATTCTACAAAGTCGTGACAGCTCATTAAAATATAAAATGTGGGATAAGTAAGTATTCACCCTCTTAAGTCAGTATTTAGTAGATGCACCTTTGGCTGCAATTACAGCATTGAGCCTGTGTGGAAAGCTCTCAAGCAGCCTTGCACATCTGGACACTTCAATTTTCCCCCATTATTCTATGCAAAACTGTCAAGGCTCCGCCAAGTTGCACGGGGATCAGTGAAGAGCCCTTTTCAAGTGCAGCCACAAATTCTCAATTGGATTGAGGTCTGGTCTCTGACTCGATTACGACAGAACATTCACCTTGTTGTCTTTAAACTATTTCTGTGTAGCTCTGGCTGTATGCTTCGGGCCATTGTCTTGCTGGAAAACAAATCTTTTTTCCCAAGTCACAGTTCTCTTACAGACTGCATCATGATGTTTGCTAGGATTTCCCTATACTTTGCTACATTTATTTTACTCTATAGCTTTACAAGCTTTCCAGCGCCTAGAAGAAAACCCACATCATGATGCTGCCACCACCGTGCTTCACAATTAGGACGGTGTGTTTGTGATGATTTGCAGTATTTGGGGTCCATCAAACACAACTTCCAACTCTCACAAAAAGCTTTGAATAATAAAGAATACCAGTTGTCATATGCACAGTCTCACCCATTTTAGTACTCAAGCTCCATCAGAGGAGTCATGGGTGTCTTGGTGGAGTCCCTCACAATTCTCTCTCACTCACAGTCACTTGGTTTTTTTTACACATGTGCCTTATTCCTTCCATTGCTTAATTATGAGTTTTACTGTACTTCAAGGGATTCTCAGTGACTTGGAGATTTTCTTGTGTGCATCTCCTGACTTGTGCTTTTCAGTAACCTTTTCGTGGAGTTGCTTGGAGTGCCTCTTCACGGTGTGGTTCAGGGATCTCCAACTTTGGTCCTCGTGAGCTACTGTGCTGCAGGTTTTTAGACGTTTCCGCACTGCAACACACTTGACTCAGATTAATGGATCATTAACAGACTTGTGTAGAACTTGACAACAAGCTGTTGGAGAGCCATTCATTTGAGTCAGGTGTGTTGCAGAAACGTCTAAAACCTGCAGGACAGTTAGCTCATGAGGACCGGAGTTGGAGATCCGTGGTGTAGTTATAGCCAGGAGTACTGATTGATCAGTGACTGGAACTTCTGGATGGATTTATCTATTTACTACAATTACTTGAGACACATATTTTTAATTACTTGACATTACTTCGTGTCTGTTTTCACTTTGACATGAGTCATTTCTGTAAATTCTTGTCAAAAAAAAATCTAATTAAATTGATCATGAGTAGTGAATACTTTTTTTTTAAGGCACTGCACCTTTAGTGGCTATAAGTGCAGAAACACAAAAACATAGAGGTTGAGTATGTTAGTGACATCCCTATTCTTTGTTCACATCTGACATTTCCCTAAGGATGCAATATGCCCTGAAACTGAAAAACAGCACATACACAACTCTACAGGGAGAAGGCTAATCAATAGCCTCTGGAGAGGAGTTGGAGATGAAGTGTTCATTTCTCTAAAGCTACAATAATCACCTAATATCTCCACTTCTGAGTCCACGGTGCTCTGTGTGCATGTGTGCTTCATATACCCGTGTGTGTGTGTGTGTGTGTGTGTGCGAGTATATTCGTATGTATGTGTATGTGTGCGCGTGTGCATTTGCCTGCATGTGAAATTGCAGCCCTTCAGCCTAATAGCCAGCAAAGAAAAATGATTCCCTTCTGTGTCAGCAGCAGTAAATTAAGAGCTGTTGCTTTCAATGATTTTTTTTTTTTTTCCTTTGGTTTGTTTCACAAAGCACACCCACCACTCAGAACAGGAAAGACTATCAAAAGGTAGAACAGTAGATAAAAAGTGAATATGTAATGCAAGAAAAAGCTCACTGCACTCCCGTATCAAAACAGAGCGAATGAGGGCTGCATTAAAACAGTGACCTCGCTGCGTCGTTGGCCCTACCGCTGAACCAGATGTTTACCACATAAACGTCTGAGCGTCTTCAGGGGTGGTATAATGAGGGCAGCAGCGTGCATGCGTGTAACACACGAAACAGCTGTTTGGTGCCACTCATACAGCACAAACAACTGGCCTGATGTTCACTAATACACCACTCACTACGCCTGTGATGATGGGATACTGCCTGCGTTTTCAGTTTTGTCAGCGTCGTTACCCAAACCCCAACACTCTATAACATCTGAATACGTCTCTCCTGTTTTTTTTTTTTTGCTTCCTACAATTCCTCCACTTCGCTTACACACACCATTTATTCTACTTGATATCAGCATATATTATTTGGAACTTTAATATGTAGGTCAGAAGGATGGTCATGGGTCGAGCCCCACAAGAGGCGATGTTTCACTTACGTTTCACAGTCAGGCTTGACTCCACTATTATCTTAAGTGGCTAATCTAGAAAGATGGTAAGTATGAGTAGCCTTGCCAGACTTGAAATTAACCTTATATGCTATATCATAATGTATGCAGGTTTGAATCCCTTCTCTGAATAATTAAAGAGACCTCCTGTAGTGCAAGGTCACCCTCCTCAGACTCTGAGAAGATATAAATATATGCAGAAACACACTTACAGTCAGGAACAGAGAGGATCGTGGACCAAGTGTGTTCACAATCCTTTTCCAGATGGACCGATTGCAAATAAATGTAGTGATCTAGTGATGTCTGCACAGCAGTGACACATTATTATTATTAATCGGTCTATGTAAAAAGGGACCATGTACAATGTTAAACATAAATGTTGCCATTTGATGTACTGCATCAGCTTTAAGCTCATTTCCATCTGCAGTCCCTTAAGAAGCTAAACTCAAGAAAATCGAGTGTGTTCAGCTAATTCCTGCCTGTTTCCATTAATATAATAGAGTGCTGATTCATACAAGAACCGGCCTCACGGCTAAAGCAAACACCCATCAAATCAAACAAAGAGTACAGTCACGAAACTGAGTGTTAGAGAAATGCAGTGTTAAAAAGAAGCTAAAATTGTTGTCTAGCGTAGCAGTTAGCTAAAGAATTGTCTGCCTTCAGCTTGCTAAAGGCTTTTGAAGATGCCTTTCTGCCAGACACAGACAGCTGCAATAGCTTTCCCTTTGGCACTGTGAGGTAAAAAAAAAAAAACACAGACATATCCCTCACTCACACAAACTGCATTACACTCAGAGACACACACATACATGTAAACCTCATTAAACCCACACACACCGCTCCCATAGGTCTGTGAGGGAAAGTAATTAGTAGGAATAATTCAGTGGCGTATCTCTTCTAATCTGCGTTACCTGTCGCTTTCTTAAACATGAAGGGACACTCGCTGCGTGTGTGTGAGCGTGCAAACATTGATGTCTATGTGCTCACAGCCATTTAATAAAAATAACTGATTGCTGCTGTGTTGTAACTTCACAGGAGATGCTGAATCTAGATCCGAGAATCTCTTCAGTCCGAGTTACGAGTCCCAAAACTGCTCAGCCGAACGCAAAACGGTCAGGATCTGTTTATTGCTGACACTAGACATATTATAACATCATATTACTTTGTATTTTCATTCTCTTGGCTTTGTGGAGATTCTTTTTGGATGTGAATAATTAACCATGAGCCTAATTACGACACATAAAAGCTCGAAAAGAAAGAATAAAATATCTTATATAATGCTAACTCACATTTACATACAAGGACGGTCCCAGATTGAGGTGGCAGATTTTGTATAAAAATGTTCTTTAGTGAAATCCCTTCTAAGCCTACAAAGGCTTAGACGGAGAAAAAAGAGCAAGAGGAGGATCAGTGAGGATCAGTGATGAAAAGCAGGAAAAATAAGGCAGCTGAAAAATCAATCCAGCCTCATTTTCCAAAAAACTGCCCATGTATGCCCACCATAATGTGATTAAGGCATTTTAAAAAAGAATGCATTACTCGATGCAAATGAGCTTCCCTTGGTCAGAGAACATCAGTGGATTTAGAGTCAGAATTTGTGTTGTCACAAAATCAAAATGACTT
>NW_007578440.1:228986-236486 GCF_000690725.1 Stegastes partitus
TCACTTTCAACTCAGTGCTTCTATAAGTGTTTCCGCTGCATTCAGTGATTGCATTTATATGCACAGTATTCTGGTTGTGAAGCTTATCCCAGTTTCAATCATATTTGGGTTGTAGTGTTTACTGGAGCACAAACAAATCTGGTTATTGTTATTCCTAAATACCTAATAAACACTGGTAATAAATATTGGTATTGTACCGACTACTGTGTGCTGTTTGTGCACTTGCTTGTGACGTTTGCAACACAAACTGGCAATTTAATCCTACAGTCAACTTAATCTATCGATCTAAAAGTAAGTTGACTGTTGCTAATAAAAATTAGCTCTGACTTAGCAGCAGGCTTAGCCCTATCAAATGCCAACATCGTGTTGCCTATTTGGCTTATCCACCTTGTTGGAAGCAATGAGACGAGAGCGACAGGAAATATTAATTAAATAAAAAACACATGTCCCCCACTTTGAGCCATGTCAGGCTGTCACTATTAATGCCAACATGTAGGACGAGGAAGCAGTGGATGAATATATGCAGGCTTGATTAGTGGCATAGGTCATCATGATGGGGTTCAGCGACCCCGAGCGGAGAGAAAATTTATGTATGAGTGGGTCATTTTTTTACCGGCTGTGTGACACAGTTAAACTGTTCACGAGACCAGTGGGAACAACAGGACAAGTACCAGTCATGATTGTGGTCATAGTGTTGCACAAACTGGGCAGCTGACTGAAGCACAGCTAGTCAGGAAAAGTCTGAAACTGGGATAAAATGAAAACAGTTTCTTTTGGAGCACTCCAGCTAGGAGAAGAATGTATCCAAGGTCTATCATGTTTACAGACACGAGCATACTTTAAAAATGTGATCGTAACCAGGACAAGTCCACTGTCATCTGCAGATATTATGACACATGTGGTGAACCAACTAGTTGTTCTCTTTGTGCAGCTCGTCAACCAGCACGATTTGCACATTAACTGCACGCTATTTTGTACATTGTTCCTTTATCTATCTTGTACACAACATGGTTGAGCTACTGGATGCCTTGAATTTCTCCAAGAGGATGAATAACGTATCTATCAGTGATGCACGATATTAAAATTTCTGGTCGATATCGATATCCGATATCAAGATTTCTGATATCACCGATAACCGATATTACTGATGTCGATATTCAATTTTTGTTCACACCGAAAAATGAGTAGAAGTAAGCACTGTGAGGACGTGAAAACTATTCAAAAGAAGCCCATTAGACCACATAGTCTTCTTTATTACGTAACAAAAGTAAAACATATTTTAACATATTTAAGTCCAGGACCATTTAAGTAAAAACATCTGTGAAATAGCAGCGATATCAAATGTAGAGACGAAGGCGCTGACATTAGACAATAATTGATTTTTTACATCGGCTAAATTGGTTCATCGGACCGATATCGATATGTGGGAAAAAACACTAATATCAGCCGATACCGATGCCGATGTTGTTTCTACACATCATAAACCTAACCTTACCCAACCAAACTTAAACTATGAAATCAGGGTATTTACTTCAGCAGCGCGAGCATGTGTGAAATTTGCCATTGAAACACACTTTAACAATGACAGCGGCAACATCTGAAGCCAAGCGTTGCTTGTACATTGTCTGCACATTGTTGTTTTTACATTATGGCTAAAAATGTGATGTGTAATTAGCAACATGCTGGCAACATTAAAGATGTGCTGACAATGTGCCAACATGATAAACAACCCATTAACAATCACAAAGACATAGAAAAGATATGATAAGTGCTTTTCCAGATGTATTTAGATGTAGATGTATTCATCAGCTTTGGTTCTTATTATTTTGTTTTCAGTCCGACACACACACCGCCCTTTGTCTTTTGTCAATCAAGTCGGATATGGAGAACCTTTTCAGTGGCATCTCCATTTCTTCAGCATCAAAATATAGCATTTAATCCATCAAAAGAGAGGTAACTTTATCATACATAGAGACAGTTGAACTCCACTGCTTCTGCTTCTTTTCTGTATCCGCAAAGACTTGCTTCATCTCCAACAGACATTTTCCTGCTGGTTTATCAAGCAAAGGAGAGAGTCTACAACGTGGACACAGTCTTGTACAACCAGTCTAGAAATATGCAATAACAGCCTTGTGTCAGTGAGTCAGCAGCTACAGGAAACCCCCCCACTCACCCACCCACAGTGGCACAGTACAACCTGAATGTACTTAATTTTTAGCTTTGATAAGAACATACTCGTCCTGTGTCCTTTGCAAAAACAAAAACTGACATACTTCAAAAACCATAACCAGGATACTAAAGTCCTCCATGTGTGATCATTACAACAATTCCCCTGAGGTTTGCACCAACGGGATCAATAAAGTTCTATTCTATTCTGTTCTATTCTTTTATGTAAACCCACAGTGGAAAGTCATCAACTGGCTTATAACTTAAATTAATTCTATTTGCAAAAATCGTGCTTAAGGTTTTGCCTTTAAATGTCCAAGAGCTCACTGAAGCAAAACACAAAAGACCCACTGCCCCGACTTGAACTGTTCGGTGCCACATGTCAGACAATTAATTACTCAATAATTAATGAAGGTTTGCGCGTCAGCTGTGCATAGAATTACACACCGCTTCTGAATGTGGAGAGGTTTGAGTTTGTTGCTCTGAACAAGAGGAAGCACAAGTGAACATGCATGTTTTGTACTTGGACTATTTTAACTTTAATTTCTTTCTTTTTTTTTGTTTTTTAAAAAGGAACAAAATATGCAGTGTTAATTAGTGAGCTGCATTGACACAGATAGCTGGAGTTTGTGAAGACAAGTGTGTCAACCAAAACCACAACTTCTGTCTTCTCCTCTGATGCAAACATAAGTCATAGGACATTTTGGGATCCATTGGCTTTTGTAGGCAGAGGCTTTTAAGGTCCAATTTCTCAATTAATGTGGTCAATTAGTTTCATCAATCTCCAAAATTAATGATAGTTTAATTACCAATGATACTGTATGGTCTTGCAACTGAATTTAGTTATGAGAATTGGTATTTCATATAATATTCCAGGGTTTTAACTGTAATAATGTACTACACTGTTAGTATACTCTGGTAAATCTGCATCATGAATCACACTGTAGGGTCTAAGTTTGTTGGGTAAAATCACAAACCCAATTGCTTTGCTCTACTGAAAGCACTTTGGCTCAAAAGCTGTTGTTTTAAATGCAACTTAACAGTGACTTTATTTGTGTGGCTATCTTGCATTTGTTAACAGCCAATGCAAAGTGATAAAAAAATATCTCCAGAAATATGATTTCAGTGACATAAAAAATGATCCAACATCAAACAGACACAGCTATGTAGAACATACGGTTGAATGAATAATCAGTGTCAAATCAAGACTGGAAACAAAGCAGCTATCAGAACATACGTCTCCATCTGAACCAGAGTTATGTCAGTGGTTCTACACATTCACGCCGTCCTCCTTGTGTGACAGTCACACTTTCGACTCTAGCTCTGATAATGCTCCATCGCATTTTTAAAAAATCTATTACACCCACAATACTGAGCTGAAGCTTGACTTTAAAATATTACACTGCAAGTCAAATTGCGGCATCTGTCAGAAGAATCACAACTGGATATTTTCTCCAAATCATTTAGCCATAATACCGTACTGACCCGAATATCGACTTGGCATGAAAACACATTTCACAGGCTGACAGAAACTGCAGGCTAAACTGGGCTCATGAAACACTTTGAGGACTTATTGACTCTGCAGGACTCCCTCACTAACCGCACTGGAAACCGCTCTGCAACAGACCGTGCTGTACTCGTATTCTCTCCATTCAAAAGGAACCTCTCATATTGTCAACATGCAGTTGTCGTATCCATTAATACGAGGCTGTACCTCACTTTTTAAAATCTAATTTCCGGGAAAAAATACTGCCTTATATGCAGGCTAATGTGAGAAAGTGATGTGTAAGATGGTACACTGTTGTTACTCAATAAAAAAACAAAAAGAAATCTGTTTATTTGTTGCAATTGTATCATAATGAATATTTCTCAGCACTTTATTTGAGGTAAAGTGTAACACATAGAATACAATGACACCTATAAACATGCTGGTGTTTTGTTATTGCTAGTATTCATAATATGTAAAAGGATGATACCCGAGCTAGTGGGGCTACGAGTTACAGGCATTTAGCTTTATTTTGAATGATGTTTTTTCTTTGGTTCAAGAAGAGAGAAAAAAAACTGATTGAAACACTAAATTGGCCATAAAATTAAAAAAAAAAAATCCAGATAAAAAAATAGGTTTAATGTTTTGGCCACATTGCAAAGCCCCAATTTTCCATGACAGCGTTGATTAATGCACTTTAAGAGTTCCTTTAGTCGGTAAAATGCATCTCCATTCTGGAGGTGTAAGTGATATTCAAGTGTGCTAATGGACCATCGCACCTCGTTTTCAACATTTCGGCTGCCGTGGGAACAGGTAAGTGGTGTTGCCTCAGGTAAAGCACCTCATCAACCTCATAAACAAGCATATATTTTACTTTTTTTACGTCTGATCTCCGCGCAGCCAGCTTGAACACTCTGGACTGTGGCTGTCAGCGGCTAAACGAAGAGCAAAGAGAGGACTCAGCCGTGAAACGAAAAAGGATTGCGCTCTGTTAAATGTTAAGTCAAAATCATGAGGTCAAACTTTTCCTAGAAATACGAATTAATCTACGAGTTAATCAGCTAAGACACTCTGATATTTCATGCTGATTTAAATTTAAATGTCTTGGCGAGCAGTCGGCTCAAAATCGCCCCCAGAGACACTCAGTGGCTGCTTGTCACAACTGCTGTTATGACTGTTCATCAAATGTGAGTCTGTTGATGTGACATGAAACAGGAACTCACTGTAACTCACTCAAACAGAGCGAGCAGATTTAGGCCACGTTTACACATAGCCAGGTATTAACAAAAACGGATCTACGTTACCAAAAATAACATTGTTCGCATCAGATCTTTTTCAAAAAAATCTTTGCTTACACAAACCCGCATAAACACATCGCTAAGAGCTGCTATGAGCATGCCAAACCTACAGGGGGCAGTGTAACAAGAAGGTCAATTTTATTTCTAGAGCACATTTAAAAACAACCAAAGTGCTTTACAGACTTACACGAAAAAGAACCTATATGAACAAACAATAAAAACCACATATGTATGCATCCAGGATGTCAGCGCCTGATCGAGGTGAAAGCCATCGAGTAGAGGTGAGTCTTTAGCCGAGACTTAAAAGTTTCAGCAGTCTAAGCCGTCCTAATGTCCTGCAGTAGGCTGTTCCAAAGTTTGGGGGCTGCCACTCAAAAGGCTCGGTCACCTTTGGTACGGAGTCTGGATCTGGGGACCTCCAGGACCACTTGGCTGGACGACCTCAGTCCTTTGACAGGTTTGTGGACCTGAATGAGTTCTGATAAATAAAGTGGGGCCACCCCACGTAAAACTTTAAAAAACAAGAAGTAAAACCATAAAGAAGCATAAAGCCATGCTAGCCAATCAGAATCCCGGAAAAAAAACACAACAACGAATGGCACGAATTACTTCCTGTTACTTCAACAATAATGGCGTGAGGGTCGTTTGTTTGTATCGACAGAGAAGTGGAGCTACTCCTAAATGTGGTGTTTGTTGTGTATAAATATATTATATCATGTGTGAAGTATAGTCCTTAAGGTTTAAAATATAAAAGAAGTTACATATATGCACATAATCATGAAATGTCTCCTTTTGAAGAAGTTGCTTGGGTCTTTTCCTTACATGGTTTCACAGGACAAGCAACAGACGGAGAAATAGACGGAGGAAAAGAAGTCCATACAAGGATGCAACTACTCAGTGTGCTGAAGATGGGCCCTAATCAATTGTTTTGCGAAATGACCATGCATCATGTGACTTAGCAGTATAAAGAGGGGTCAGAGGGAAAGGGAAGTGGTCTTGCTCTGTCTGATGCTAGGGAGAGTTTGACCCAAAGCTCTGTAATGCAATATTCAATGTGTGACTTAATTGATTGATTGAGACCGAACTGAATCTTATCTCATCTTTAGAAACGAACATGTGGAGAAAGACAGTTTCTCCAACATGTTATAGTAGAAAACAAGTAAAATATCTATCACGGTAGCCAAACTGTAAACATGGTCGCACACATATGATGAAGTTTTTGTCGCACACTGTGACGTCAAACTCCGTCTCCTCCCGTCTACATGCAAACGTAGAGTTTTTCCAAATCTCCACTTTGGTTTTCAGATATGCTCGTTTTTGGTGACTTGTAGCTTCGTTTACGTCTAAACCAAAGGGCCAAACACACTGAACTATCACTGTTATTGCTGCAGGTAAACAGGGCCTTAGTGTTAGACGAACACTTGCTTCTCTTAGCTTTACTCGTGAAGCAATGCTCGATTAATGTATCTACATAGAGAATACATCTTCTGTTGTGAGGCACGTTACCCCGAAGATGTGTGAGATGTTTATTATAAATACAGTGTCTCTGACTCCAATCACAAAAATGATTAATAATAATAATAATAATAAATATAAATAAACGGAACTAAAATAGCTAAAGTATAACTGGTGCATTCATAATCCTACTAAATGAAACAAAGCACTATCTCTACTGACAGATGCGCCACCGTGTAGATGAATGCAACAATTTACTGGTAAGCAAATGCAACAAAAACAGATCAATACCAAAATCTGTTGAAATATTTAGTTTAGATTTTGTTAGATCCCGCGTTCCCCTACTCCCACCCAGACTGCCTGTAAAAGAGATAAAGATAACATCTTTTATCCTTCATCTCACCACATCTCCCTTTCTGCCTACCCCCCAAAAAAATTGATAAGAAACATGAAACAGACTTTGGGAAAAAGGAAAATGAAGTCACCATACATATTTAAAAGGAATATGGTGAAAAAAATCAAACGTGAAAGCGTCCTCGTGGCATTTTGTCAGCAGCCATTTAAACAACAATTACAAGGTTTTGTATTTCATCACCATTAATCTTTAGACGTTTCTTTCTGTGCCGTTTTCCATTACAACTACAGAGATATTCTGTTGCACATTTTAATTAAAACTAAATGTGCACATGTATTGGTACAAAGCCAAAGCTTGCCTTGTGTCAATCATGATTTTTTTTAGGGTTCGGCGTGGGGTGCTGCTGGATTATACTGCACGTTTATATGTTGAAGCTACACAGGGACAGATTCAGTACAGTCATGTCTACTTTTGGCTTCCTTTTTTTAATTTAAATTTTACTTTTGTTACAACTAACTTCTTGACCTGTCAACTAAACATGTAAAGATCTGTGCCATCCTGTGTGAATAAAGGCAGCACTGAAGCATGAATGACCTGCTCCTGAGCCGGCACTGTGACCGATCGCTGACCCCCTCCTGCATTTGCTTTCTCTTCTTTTCAAACCTTATAGAGGCAACATAATTCAATTGTGATCCCAGCATTTCTCTATCACTGGCGGCTTTTTCTACTCTCATCTTCCG
>NW_007578440.1:238986-271539 GCF_000690725.1 Stegastes partitus
AGAAAATATTGCCAGTGCACGGCAGAAGAGGATGTGAAAAGAAGCCATGAAACAACAATTCTAAATTACTGTACCATTATGTGTTAATACATTTCCATAATCAGAACAGTAGGAATTCTTCACACGTTCACATCTTTCCACCTTCACATGGCGCACTGCTGCTTATCAAAGGTTAAATCCTCACAGAGATAAGTGCAGTCAGTACTCTAATGAACATTTTAATCACCCACTTGTGCCCCTTCGACAAGAATTCAGTCGATCTTCATAACCGGCGTTGTTAATCTGCATACTTGGGAACGCTTGATTTTCAGCAGCTGAACTTATTGTTACCAGTGTGCGCGCTTGCATTTGCATACAGAGCTGTTTGCCAGTTGGTCTGTTAGCTTAAAAGATAAAGCCATATTAAACATTCATCACTGCCCTTAAATGCTTCATCAAACTCCGATAATGAAAAAGTTTTTGTTGCGGCAAAGTAAATCACGTCGCATGACTTGTTGTTTGAGGGCATGGGCGTGACGTAACCATGTGATCGGTGACATTCGCTAACCCGTCACCCCTGGAACAAGTCGGCATGTCTCTCGGCAAGGTGCTTCTCCGAGTTTTTTCTAAGACTGTTTTCTCAGCATCCGTGGGATCGCTCTGTCTGTCGGCTGTTGATGAAGTCACGCCATATTTTTGCTTTGAGTGTCGGCTCTGTGGACAATCTGTGGACGCTCGGCGACTTGCCAACCTTCTTGTCGCCGTGAAAAGCTGCAGAGTGTTTGCGGGAGAAGAAAGAAGTGGTTGGCACGCCTACAGCGCCTGCAGAGAGCAGAGCGATGTTCACACGCCGCTCTGCTATCAAACATCAACGCTCTGTATTGTTATTATCAATACTTTAAAAAAAAATTGGGAACAGCATCATGTTTAGCAGCAGGGTGTTGCTATACTTGCCGAGTTAATATTAGGTCTGCACTAGACGGAGAATGGACAAATCATGGCCTCTGTGTTGTTTATTGACCGTTATCTCCATAATTCTATTACATAAAATACGAAATCACCTCAGATTGTTCAGGTTTGATAGCAGCAGAGTTCAGTGCTGCTATAAAAACTAATATATCTGGGTAAATTGTGTGCTGGTGTAATCCTCACGGTCCCTGTGGGACAATGCAGACCCCCACTGACACCCATATACACAGACTAAGTGTTGAGGCATTTGTTAATCTTGTAAACATCCTTTCACTGATCTCTCATTAATTCAGCCCAGAGGATGACAGGGAGGGAGAGAGATTAAGGAAGAGAAAGAGAGAGAGAGAGAGAGGCCTGCATTTGAAATTGAGTCAATTAACTGCCAGTGTAAAGGCGGCTCTTTCCTCTCTTTTAAAAATATGGTAATGCAAATCATGCTAATCTCTTCTCTGCTCTTGGAAGAATCTACAAGGCAATGGCTTTACATCTGCATTTTATAATTATTTAAACNTGAGCTGTAATTCACCCTGTGTTTAAACACCTGTTGCTGTTTCTACAGGTTGTGAAGCTTTTTTGTGATTATGGGTTATATAAAAGACAACTTAAGTGAGTTTTCTTTTAAAGATAGTTTTACAAGGCTAAAAAATTAATTTTCACACTCAACCAAGTTGTTCCTGGTCACAATAAACACCATCACAGAGCTCTTCTAAGCACAAAAGACAACACAAAAATACACTAGAGGGGACATGTCTGCTAGGAAGGTGAGAAACTCCCACCATGACACTGAGCAGAAGTTGTATATTTCTGTCTAAATCCGTCTGCTTCCAGAGGCATGTCCCGCTCATGTTCACAACATCTGCACTAACAGATGTCATCAAAGTGTCCATACAAATGAGAAAAATCTCAAATGTCAAAAACGCTCACCTTTAAACAGCTGCATGCATTCCTCTCCTCACTGTCATATTCAGTGGCACACACAGAAACACACACTCTGATTAAGATCAAATTAAGGCTCAGGCAAGTGACAGGTCAGGTCCATCGGCAGTTTGAAGTCTATGAGAGAGACAAGATAGGATGGAAAGGAAAAGACCCAATGAGACGGAGAGAGAGAGAGAGAGAGAGCACCGCTGTGAGAGGCAGTTGATCTGCAATGCTGCCTGCCAGAGTCTTTGGTGTCTGCATGTCAAATGCCAGTGCACTCCATAGGAATACGATAACGAGGGCTGCACACAGAGGGAATGCCAAATGAGATATCAAACGCAGAGGAGAGCTCAAAAAAACACCGAGCGCAGCACTGAGCCATTTAATAAGACATAGACAGAAAGCCTCGCCTGCCTACATTGTGCTTCAATACTGCTATTCTTTCGGGTCCTGACAACACAAATCGTGGCACGGGACGTAACATCTGAATAACATGACATGTACTTTCTGAAACAGTCCTACGATGGTGTTTCATAGCCAAAGTGCATTTGGCACTCAGTGGTATTACACTGTCCAATGATGCCATTAAAACTGTCTGAACCTGGGAATAGAGCTACACTCCCTGATTTTGTTACTGTGATTGATAGCACCATTAAACATCCTCCCAGTGCACGTTTTTTATGTCTTGAAGCTCAACAGTAAACCACGTTGGCTGTATAATATAATATTTAACACTCATTATTTATGTGTGTTAATATACACCAGTTAGGGGCAGTAAAGCTTCATCACTGACTGATTATTTGATAATAATAACTGAATCAATTAGCGGCTGACGCAGAAGACAAGGACGTGCAGTGAAGCGGAGCACTTGTTGTACATTTGCTGTACATTTCGCTTGCACCACCAAGTCCATCCATCCATCATCTATACACCGCTTAATCCTCACTAGGGTCGTGGGGGGCAAAGGCACCCTGGACAGGTCATCACAGGCCTACACTTAGAGACAGAGATAGACAACCAAGCACACTACAGACAATTTAGAATTTAGAATCATTTTAGAATCACCAATTCACCAATTGTTGGACTTGTGGGAGGAAGCCGGAGAACCCAGAGAGAGTCTAAACATGTTTTGGACCACATTTAGGTTATTTACTGTGAAGCATATAGCACATCTGATGAGGGGAAAAATGGGTCGGACTTTTTTAAACGTGTGCTAGGTTTGTCCAGCACATTAAGTCTAATCCAATTCATGGATCTCATTCATTCATTCATTCCTGTGAGTTGTGTAGCTGTTTGCTGCAGTCATTTAATAGTGACAGATGAGAGTTGGAGCTCTGCAAGTCATAATTTCATGTAACTTGGTGTTTACATCTGTTTTCTAAATTTCTAATTAAATTGAAAATAAATAAATAATAATAATAATTAAAAGCAGTTCTATCATCCACAGTAACTACTTTTAAACATTTAATTAACTACTACAATTTTTTTTTTAATAGTAGCATCCCAAATAACAGTAAAAATGAAACACTGAACACCGTCCGTGTCCAGGTCTATAAAACTTATGGACTTAGATGTCACGATGTCTGTCTGAAGAGGAAACTGTTGATTGACTCACTCTTTGGGAAGTGCAGGCGGCTACACTGATGGACTTGAGAGATTTGGGAGCAGTTTAATCCCGCAGGCTTCATGGCATCGGAGGCTGATTTACTGATTACTTGTATCCTGAGCTGAATGTAAAGCATCTGAGGAAATCTTGACCCTATACCGTGTGAACAGAAGCAGACGGTGAAAAAAAACTGAACAAAGCGTGGATCATTGAAACTGTTACCACGAGGAAAGCTGATCAGTTGTTTTAGTTACACAGAGAACAGGTTTTATGAGCAAATACCCGATTGTTCAACGTAGACGTAATGCAAATATGAACAGGTAGAGGTGCAATGGTGCACAAAAATCACTGTTCAATTCAGCAAAAACAAGAAATACACAACATTAAACTGCTTGTTTTTCCCTATTTATTAAACACTAGTTTACTGAGTCTGTCAATAGTGCAGCAACTGGCTGCAACCCACTAATAACAAGATAGAATTTACAAAATGAACAAATCAAAATGAATTTTCTGTTAAATAAACAAAAAATGAATAAAATAAAAATCCATTTAAGTGCAGCATTTAGAAAATTAACTGCGCTTGAAATGTGCTGTGCTCGTATTCACATTAGCAGCTTTCAGCTTCACACCAGGACTCTGCAACACAAATATAAAAAATAATCTCCGTTAAGGAGCAGCATTTAGAAAATTAACTACTTAAACTGCAGCATTACTGTGCGGTAATTTTCAGTAGCCCGAGATGTTAAACCATTAGCCGCGAGAGCAGATGAATTAGATAAGTAATGGACAAATGTACTTTGTTTTTAAAGGACTGGTATGACTTGCTGGATGGAATGCAGCTCAGAGGGAACTTGGTAACAGGGTTTCTTTGAGCATGTGTTTATAATCCATGTTCTCAAGTATGGTCACATGTCCACTGCTTCAAAACCTACCTATGGCTCTTGTTTTTGCTTTGGCCCTCCTGGATTGTTGGCAGGAAGCTGCTTAAATGACGACATAGTCAACCACTGCTTATAGCTGTTGTGCTATCCACCTGTCTGTGGCTCTTCTAAACAGCAGATTTTAATGATAGTGGAGGGTCATTAAGCTCTAGTCAAATGAAGTTATACACGTGCAGTGGCTATAGTTGTTCAATACATATGTGAGCAAAACACGTTTTTCTTTTTTGTACAAGCACATGTACCACTACAAACTGAGTGATTATCTATACATGGATTGTTTTCTATAAGCAGACTTTTTCTATGCGTAGTCTTTTCTGCAAGTGGAATTAACAACGCAGTCGATCATGTTAATTTATTTGCTGAAAGCCAAAACCAAAATCACTGTAAATTTTTCTTATTTTATAGCCCTACAACTGCACTAGCCATCATGACTGAATACTTTTTCTACTTGTGTCTCAGGCCACGTGTACACATAGCCAGTATTTACAAAAACGGGTGTACGTTTTCGAAAATAACATTCTTTGTTAATAAACACATCATTAAGAGCTGCTATGAGCATGCAAAACCTGTAGGGGGCAGTGTAACGAGAAGCATAAAGCCATGCTAGCCAATCAGAATCCTGGAAAAAACACATCAATGAATGAATTCCTGTTACTTCAACTGCAGATCTCCGAGCAAGCCTTCTCCTCTGCCCTGTCACATAATATTACATTTCTGAATGTAAATGGAAACAGGCCAAAAGCGTTGCACAAACGTAAAAGCACTGCTTGAACAGCATCCATTTCTATCACAGCAGCCAAACTGTAAACATGGTCACACACATATGATGCTGATGACGCTTTTGTCACATACTGTGACGTCAGACTCCGTCTCCTCCCGTCTACATGCAAACGTTAAGACAAAGTTTTTCCACATCTCCACTTTTGCCGGAGTTTTCAGATATGATCGTTTCTGGTGACTTGTAGCTCTGTTTACGTCTAAACCAAAAGTCCAAATGCATTGAAATATCACAGTTTTTGCGACGTGTAAACGGGGCCTGAGTCTGGACCTCTACAGTCTCCTCCTCTCTGTCTTCATTTTGTTTTTTTTTAATTCATCTGCTATATATTGCGTCACCAACAGCTAAATGGATTATTGTAAATAGTAAAAAAGAAAAAGTACTATTTCCAACTGTTTTGGTGTGAAGGGCACCATAACAGCCTGATGATGAAATTTGAACTCGCACACTCTCCAAAAAAAAGAGGTTGCATATATGTGACCATTTTCAGTCTGGAGCCGGGTTGTCAACTTAGACATGATGCAGTAATTGAGCGGTGATACAATCTGGAAACATCAGAATGCTCAGGGGTGTCCTCACTTCTGTGTTGTGGTTTTTGGACTTTCTCTTCTCTCAGTCATATCAAAGAAGCCGCAGGTGTAACTAATTAATCAACCTAATTAACGGTCCTGTGCTACTTAGCTGCCAGGCGGCTCTGTCGATGAGCCGGCGTCACACCTGAATGGAACGCAGCCACCGTTGATGCTGTTACTCACACCTGTGTTTTTACTGTATAGAGCATTTTGCTGTTAAATACATACAATGATATAATGACAAGTAATTATACGATCAGCCAAGTCATACTGTCAAACTAGTGCATCTCATTAAGTTAGGAGATTATGAAAAAGTTTAATATTTTCTATCAGTTAATCAAGAAAGTGATAATTTATTAAATTCTACATTTATTACATGTAAAGTGAAATATTTCTATTAGTGATGCACGATATTAAAATTTCTGGCCGATACCGATATCCGACATTAAGATTTCTGATATCGTCGATAACCGATATTACCGATGTCGATATTCAATTTTTGTTCACAACAAAAAATGAGCATAAATAAGCACTGTGAGGACATGAAAACTATTCAAAAGAAGCCCAATTAGACCACATAGTCTTCTTTATTACGTGACAAAAGTAAAACATTAAAGTAAAAACATCTGTGAAATAGCAGCAATATCAAATGTAGAGACGAAGGCGCTAATGTTAGACAATAATCAGTTTTTCACATCAACTAAATTTGTTCATCGGACCGATACCGATACATCGGAAAAAACACTAATATCGGCCGATACTGATGTGATCGCCGATATATCGTGCATCTCTAATTTCTATCCTTTTTTTGTTTCATGATTGATGATTATGGCTTATGATAATCAAAAATACTAGAATATTTTGTTTTAAGTAAATTACTATTCAGACAGTATAAACATTGTATATCTTTCAGTATAGTTCAGTACAATTGCAATCACGAGGAAGACTTCAGACTCCATCAACACAGGAGTTTAGGCCACAGAAGGTCTCTGGCTGTTGGCAGAGAGTTGAATCAAAGCACTTTAATGGAAAGCTGATTGATAGGAAAAAGTGCGGTAGGAACAGATGCACAAACAACAGGGATGACCGCAGCCTTGAGAGGACCGTCAAGAAACGTTGATTAAAGAACTCGGGAGAGCTTCACAAGGCTGCTGTCCAAAAAGCACAGACATCTTCAGGTAAGAAATTAGAAGTGTCATAACTATTACCAAATGGTAATATTACCATAGGGCTTTGCACCTGTCAAGAGTGCCACAGCTACTATCACATGGTTTACTGACCATGATATACTGATACTGTGCTTGATTGGCCAGCAAATTCACCTGACCTCAACCCCACATATGGGGTATTGTTAGGACGAAGATGAGAAACACCCAAAAATACAGACGAGCTGAAGGCTTCAACGAAATACTGAGTGTATAAATTAACATACGTGTACATATCTGTATTGTAAATCCTCTTTTTGGCAAATTTTAGAAAATGTTCTAATAATTTGAGATACTGGACTTCTGTTTTTCATGTGCTACAACCTCCAATCACCTAAATTAAAACAAAACAGGCTTAAAATCACTTTACATGTAATGAATAAAGAATATATGTGGAACTTGGCTAATATTGTAGTTTTTTGTTTTTTTTTTAGATGCACTAATACAAACCTCATATCATTAAGTTATTACAGGTTTAAACAGCTTCACCAAATTGTTAATTTTTCCTTTTAACAAACAGCATTAATGAGTCCAACACGAAGCATTTGTCGTCTTTCTGCACTTTTGGCATTCGCTGCACATGAACTCTTTCCTGTTTCTGATCAGCTACAGGTGTGATGTGTTGACGAACGGTGCTGTGCAAAGAAAAATAACTTCTGTCAACAAAGTTAAGCTCCACAAGGTGATGCCAGCCTGCATGTAAAAGCTGTAAACAGCCACAGTTTTACCTGAACAGCGTGCAGAAACGAGGGAAGATGGGCTATCGTCACTAAAGTCGCTCTTCAGGTATGAACAAGTTGAGGCCAATGCGGCTACTGACGAGCCACCAAAATAAAAGCATTCTGGGTCATTCAAGTTGACATCATCCATGCGTCATGGCTGGTACACTTTTATTTTGAAATCCCGATGCAAAGCTCAGTATAAAGTGATGCTTAAGCATAACTATATAAAATACAGTCTGTGGGATGAAACTGTTTCTAATATGGCTAAAAATTAGCAGCTATTTTCCAAAATTGGGCTAAAGTTACCCATTTTCTAACCGTAACAATAAAAAAATTTATTTTAACATTTTCTCTAAGTCACAAACTGCATTTATATTTTTGTGCAGTGTGCTTTGTAGATTCAGTAAAAGAATATCTTAATAATTATGATGTATTATGTGCAATATCATATTGTACCATGTTTTTTATTTTATTTATCTTTTATATTTTAAATCATAGTGTCCGTTGTGTGTGTGTGTGTGTGTATGTATATATACACACATAGTGTGTGTGTGTGTGTGTGTGTGTGTGTGTGTGTGCGTGTGTGTGTGTGTGTAGCTCTATTGTATTGCATTTCTCAGCTCTTCCTATTTATAGTTTGTTTTCTTTTTCTTCCTGTTTGTACGGCTGCAACAAGTGAGTTTCTCCATTGGTGGTGAAAAATAAAGTGCAATCTAATCTAGTATAATCTAATCTAATCTAGTCTAATCTAATCTAATACTTTCCACTAAACAATGTTGTTTCACAAGCGTGCAAAAAATCTTAACTAGTTTAAAGTGTAAATGTATTTATTGTAACCTACCCACTCTTAAATGATGCATAAGAAGCCATTTTCGACTAGTTGGTGTTGCGTTTACCACAATTCCACACATTTGGTGCAGAAAAGTTAAAATGCTGAAACAAATATCTTCTAACTCTGGTTAATCACATCTCACAGAGTTTAATGTTGCATCGTGGGAGACTTTAATACACAAAAAAAATTAAAGAAAATGAAAGTTTGGCATATTGATCTTTGCATCCACTCTACTTTGCCTGTGGTTGAAGGTAGTTTGCACTAAAAGATTCATAAATATAACTTTTTGCCTTCAGAAGTGAAATAACTATCAATATACGGTACAGTCTACAGTTCAAGGCCTTTATCGCCTCCTCCTTCTGCTCTCTGACACATCAAAGAAACCAACTTAAAATACCACAAATGCACTCACCGCCGAAGACTACCGCTGAATACATTGTGTGGAGTTAAGTGTGTGTGTCTGTGCATGAGTGTGACACTGTGTGTGTGTGTTTAAAAGGGCAACAAACTAAAACAAGAGAACACATGCTGAGCAGAGGATGCATTTTTGCATTTTAATGCCAAAGTCAACAAGTCCCAGGTGTCACCTGTGCATAGTCTTATAATGCCTTTTAAAAGACATTACAAAAACAAGGAAGAGGACACTCCAGAGATGAGGACGGCAACTATTATCGTGTTTAGCTGCTTTCACCATCAGAGCCGCACAAAAACATTATTTATCTGAATGGTTTAATCAGCCCAAATTAGCGAGGAATCAAATCCAATTTTAACCGCAGAAATCCCAGATGTCTAACGTGTTATTTCTGTGCCGCCAACGTCACACTCTCGTTTTAAAAACAGTGAATACAGTGTGTGTTATTAATATCTCCCCCAGTACCACCCTGTCCTAAACAATGCACCCTGGTCTGCACACACAGAAGGAAAGGCTCATGCCATTCCCTTTCCTGCCCACCGGAGCAGAACAATGAGGACGACTAACCTTGACTAAGACAGTGTGGACATAGGGTTATTGGAGGGTCACTTATAAAGTATGGGCTTGATTCTGCCTGTGATTATAATTCTCCTTGGGTCTGAAGGCAGCCTGTAATGAGGTGGGCTACGGGAGAATATGATGCCATTTAAACACTATAATGACAAGGAGCACAATGCCCTCTCAAACGGCTTATAGCCACGGAAATGATTGAAATGCACCCCGTGTCATACATTAGCGTATCAGGCCTTTAGTGCTCGGCTGAACTCTGGCTCCATAAAGCAGCAGAGGGGAGAGGTTGGCTGTCTGAGCGCTTCGCTGCTAACCGGTGGGTCAGTATATGGAGACAGATGGCCGTGAGGGCCCACTGTTAGCCTTGGCGTCCGAGCCCCAACAATAGATCTGTGATGTGGCAAACTGGTCCTCTGCTGCTCGCTTAGACACATGGGACCACTAACACAAACACAGATACAAACATTCCTCTGTGCTGCCTTGGCAGGAGCAACCTGTCCCACAGTCAACCTCCACCCCGCTCCGTCTCTCCCTTTCCCCTCCTCTCTTAAGTCCTCTCTGTCTTGCTCCATCTCTAAAGATTTCTGCTGGACTGTTGCCCGGCGAGCAGTGCAGAAGCCCTTTCAGAGAAATGGTAAAAGAAAAGGTATTGGAGGCAGCATGAGGAGGAAGTTAGGTGGCTGCAGCAAAAGAGGTCCCAAGCAGGGAGATGGTGATGTAAAACACAGCCCGGAGTAAGGAGATGGGCTTTGATCAAAGCACGGGGACTCGATAAATTAATTATCCATGCTAGAGTTTTGGTGCTTGAGATGAGCTGAGACATCTGGCATTATTAATGGCCTGCATTTTGGAAACATTTTATCATTTTTTGTGGAGTAAATTATAGCTCGACAGAAACTAAATGACAGCAGCGAAATCTGCTGAGAAATCATAGTCACTGAAGACCAGTGCTGCTGTGCCAGCTCCAGGAAGCAGGTTTTACTGATCTAAGAAAAATTACAGAGTGAGAAAACTGGAAAAGTCAGAACTTGCAGGGTTTTTACTTTTTTTTTTTTTTTTTTTTACATTAGCAATCTTTCAGATATGAGCATTTTCAGGTTTTACTCAGGAAAGTAGTCCAGGGCTGCACTATGAGGGCAAAATTAATGCCTTAGCGAGGTATGTTGAGCTTAAAGTCAGAGTTTTCAGTGCCATGAAGGTGTCTTTTAATCCGACGAGGTCACATTGGTAACTTATGCTGCACAGCTAACCTGCCGTGGAGGAGGTTACATTCAGAATTAATATTTTAAATCAGCTGTAACAAGCACCACCCTTTCACCAGTTTGTTTCCTAATGAGTTCTTTTGAGCAACACAGTTTCTAAGCTGAGGGAACACATTATATCGTCAAACCTGTTGAAACCGCTGAACGAAGCCGTGCAGCTACAGCATCGCACGCTGTTGCGTTGCCATGGGAACCTACATGTATTCAGTTGGTGATTCAGAAAAAACAAAAATATGTTTTTATACGTGGTCCTGAATTGTTGCCCAGTCTGTTTTACATTCCAGCTAATGGATCACAGTCTGTTGGTGTTTACTATTAATAATACTCATCAGTCTGTCTGATTTGGTTGAAAACTGAAGCGATATTCTTCATTATGGGACAGTTTCAAACCTCAAATGCACTTCAGCTTCAATATCATGTTTAAATGTATGAAGGCAAAGTTTAAGAGCTCTGACATGCAGCTGTCATGTTAGAAATACGTGGCTGCATTGAGAGCGAGCGGTAAAAATAAATATATTAACTTACACAATTAACAGCTTTCTCCGTTGCATCATTTGCAGCAGTAATTTAATTCTTAATAGCTCTCCATTATAACAACCTGCTCCTCTTCACTGAAGTAGCTGTTGGTCCAGATTGTGTGGAAGAAGAGTAATGTGATGTATTAAACACCTTTTTATGTGAGTGCACACCGAGTCGAAGACGTAAGGCTGGAAGAAAGACGTTAAAAACCACCATCATGATTGATTGGGGGCTGCAAGGTGGCTCAGTGGTTAGCACCGTTGCCTCGCAGCAAGAAGGTCGCCAGTTCGCGTCCCAGTGAGGACACCCGGGATCTTTCTGCGTGGAGTTTATATGTTCTCCTCGTGCAGCATGGGTTCTCTCCGGGTTCTCCCACACAGTCCAAAAACATGCTGAGGCTAATTGGTGATTCTAGATTGTCCGTAGGTGTGAATGTGAGTGTGCTTGGTTGTCTGTCTCTAAGTGTAGCCCTGTGATAGACTGGTGACCTGTCCAGGGTGTCCCCTGCCTTCACCCTGAGTCAGCTGGGATAGACTCCAGCCCCCTGCAACTCTAGTGAGGATTAAGCGGAGAAAAGATGATGGATGGATGATTGATTGGGATTTGAAGTTTTGTTGAGCCATCTTACACAAGCTGGTTATGTCAAACCTGCTCTGTGGCACGGCTCCTCTGATTCACCTTTACTGTTTTACAGCATAAAACCTCTGCTATTTCTACAAGGCAACCCGTGTGTCTTTTAATTATATCAATTTAAATTGTATTTTTAAAAAAATTACAAAGAATACGTAGACTGTAGCAAATGAGTCCACTTTTCCACTCCAACATCTACAACAGGTTTCGGTCTCGTGTGTTTTAATGCAGGGGCTAACCTTTCATTACCGCTTAAACTGTAGCCTGTCCCATTAATTTTTACACGATCAAATTACAGGAGGACATAATTGTTATTTCAAGCAAACTAACCCAGCTGTGATTTACATTTATAGCATACTTATATACAATTATTGACCATTGTTGTCTTTACGAGTTATTTTGTGGCTGGGCTATATGTGAATGAAGTGGGATCATTGTTATTGATCCGTGAGCCCGGAGTGAGAGCGGCGCTGGTAATGAGCGTCTATACTACGGATATTGATCAGCTGTTGCCATCGCGCCAGAATCAAACACGTGCAAGATAACAAGACGCATTGATCACAGCTAACAGGGGAAGCACAGAGTCATGTGTGAAGTTTATATTCCGCACGCAGCCGTTACAGAGACGAACGCTGGGAAAGAATTAATGAATGGAAAACGACACGGGGAGTGTAAAGAAAAGACCTGCATGCAGATGAGGACGAGAGGGGTTGAGAGATATATAGAGAGAGAAATATATGACTTGCACCTGGCAAGGGGAGATTGATTAATTGTTTGTCAAAATGCAAAAAAAAATAAAAAATGGAACAGATAATGGAAAGAAAACACGGGAATAAAAAAAGATGGATAAAATGATGGCAAAAACCGATAGCGCTCTGAGGGCGTGTGAATACGCGGTTGTAGATGCAGATGAAAAGGCTTGATAAATATGAAAAATGCGGTACATGTACAGTTGAGAAAATAACAGAAGGCTTGAAGGATGGCGTGTAGGAGAATAAGAGACAGAGCAGGAAAGGAAGTGAGTGCTTTGGGAGGGAAGCATAACGAACCAAATCACCAAGTTCATCTCCTGGCTTTAAACCAATCCAAGTGTCTTCCTCTGTTAATCCATCATCAACTGTTCTCACATCCCGGCTGCCAGGCTGGAATGTGTGTGTAGTCCTGGGTGAATAAACAACCTGATAAATGAAGGTCAGACCCAGACAAAGTGCCCACTCTCACAACTGTTGCTGTGTGTGCCATCGGGGGCCAAGTTTAACCATTAACCGACCCGGACTGTGAGTAGTGTGTGTGTGTCAGTGTTTCAACGGCCAGATTTTTGTCCCCCCGTCTGCGATGTCACTTCTTTTCATATTTACAAGTTGGTTGGATTAATTAATGTAAAAGAGATTCCATTTTTTTGTCCACCTTGTCTCAGACACACTGCAGTGTTATGATAGCCAGTTCTGATAGGTGTGAACAGCTGGTGGTGTAAATAAATTGGACGGTACTTTGTTTCACTGTGTGTGTGTGTGTGTTTGTGCTTGTGTAGAAAGACAGATAGCTGGTGGTGCTGTGTGGCTCAGTGTTCAGCCATGCAGAACTTCGAAACAGCAATCAAACAGAAAGGCAAAAACAAACTAGCATGACTACACCTGCTATCACATATTTCACACGGGCTTCGGGTCTCTAGCCCACATCAAGGATTTTGTTATGCAAATAGGTGAAGCAACCTGGGAATATGGTTAGCCATTAGTGAAAAACACCCATTTAAGGGGTTGTGGGTTCAGTAAATAGCACAGAGCTAGCTGGCCTGAAGAGACTTTTATCAGTTCAGGGTTGTGTTACAGACACTGCTGGAGCGCAACAGAGCTCATGTGACGACACCACGGAGTTAGAATATAAAAAAATGAGTCACTGTATATAGTTTGCAGTCACAACTTAAATTGATGGTATGCAGAGTACAGTTACATTTTTTAGTCTTCAAATTAAAATGCATCACTAATTTACCATCACAATAGACTATGCCTGTGATTCAGCCTATCAGACCTCAAACAACATGAGAGGATGGGTAGATTTCTGTTTAGAACTTCTTGAATCATTCCACGTAGCTCGAGAGCAAAGGAAACTGCCTTATTATGGTGCAGTGTAACCTCTGCCTGCCTGCCAGCAAAAAAAAGCTGCCCTTCTCAACCAAAGACTCCACTTATAAGGAGGAAACACTTTGAGGTGAGTTTTGTTTTTTTGCGGCTAAAGTTGAACACTTGGTGGTCAAGCTGCCTACCTCGGTGAAAGCTGCCACCTCAACCGAACTGCTAGCTGACTGCAGATCAGCCGAGTAAGACTGTTGTCGGCACAGCAGCTAAGAAATGAGTCACTGTGTGTAGTTTACTACGGAAGCTGAGAGCGGTCGTTTTCCGCTACTGTTCTTTCTTCGACGTTTTCTCGAGATAACGAGTTAATTTTCTCGTTATCTCGGGATAACAAGAATCGTTTTCTCATGAAAACGAGATAATTGGTGTTTGTGTTTGCCCGCTCGTGCCCGGTCCAGGATGGAATTCCATCCTCAGTCACCAGCAGGGGGCCGGAGGACAGACGAGACCGGGCACGAGCGCTTCATTGTAAGTTGTCGCGCCCGGTCAGCTGTTCTCATGACACGTCATGTCGGAGTTCCCGGTCAGCTGTCTATATTCAATTCAATTCAATTTTATTTGTATAGCGCATATTTACAACAACAGTCATCTCATAGCGCTTCACAAAGGCAGAGACAGAAACACCCAACAATCCAAAACATCTGGATTCCCTATAAGCTTCAGCAGTCCGCAAGCAGTCCGCAACAGTGGGAAGGAACCGAAAACCCCAAGATACATCACACCAGGAAGTCCGACAACTTTTGATGAAGGCTGAATTGACAGCCGAAACTGTCAACGGGATAATTATCTCGGTATCTCGAGAAAATGCCGTTTAAAAAATTGTGTGGCCATGACCGCTCTTGGCTTCCGTAGTTTACAGTCACAACTTAAACTAATTTAAAAGAAAAAAACTGAACCCTTGACCTCTACAGAAAGATGGCTCTATAGACAATCTAGAGTTCAACACATTAAAACTACCTTTAAAGCTGTTTCACTTACACTACGCTACACTTTTACTGCTTCTTTGTATGACACTAAACTGCATTTCGTTGTTTGCATTCTGCTCAGTGACAGTAAACTTGAATCTAATCTCATCTACAGGTGACATATTCTGCTACGTTTTGGGTTCACGCATCCCGTCAGAAGGAAGAGTCACTGCAAAGCAATAGCCAGGTGTTCAGGATAAGGTTCACCTTTGAGATGGGTCACTGAATGAAAATGATATGAATCATATGCTACCATCTAATCACAACCCATTTAAGCCAACAGTTTTGGACCAACATATAAAACAGTGCTCTCAATCGCCATCATTAAACCACCAAATGAGGGAAATATCTTTTGGAAGAATGCTGTTTAATCCCTCCAATAGAGCTCCAGAGACTTGAAGAATCAATGCCAAGGCACACTGAAGCTTTTCTGGCAGCACACAGCGGCCAAACACTTTACTAAGACACATTATGTTGGCTTTTCCTTTAATTTGCCACCTGCCTGTAGCCAGCCCGTTTACAACATTTCAACAATACTAGTTTTCACTCTGACTTGATGCTGCGAAAAATAAAAGGTCAAGGAAAAAATTACACCTTCATTTTACTGGACTTAACGGCGCATCGCTTTTGAGTTTACATAAACTTTAGGCTTGCATCAACACCAAGCATGAATATAAATCATTATACATCCAGAGTAATGTGACTGTTGACTGTGAGCATAAACTGGTCAGGTATTTTACATGCTCCCTTTGAAGCATCAGTTGAAAATGTCTGATTGGATTTAGATTCTCTGAGTCTTGTGTTTGTTGACCCACTTGACGTTGTGCGCTGTGATTGCGGTAAACTGATGAGAGGCGCTGAAACCTGAGGTGGAGCGATAATGGAGGCCTTGTGGGTAAAGTTTGTGTGACGTAGGTGCAGTGACGTGGGACGTGAGCAACAATGGTGTGTAAGAAGCAACGTTCACAATGGCCACTGGGAAGTTTACACCAACAGGGTGATTAAGTTACTTTAATCAGCCATTAAGTGTCTCGATAGTTTAGGCGTAACAGACATCCAAATGTTATGTCACTGTTTCATTTATTACGTACTGATAACGGCAAGTTTTGACGAATATTCGGATCATGCAAAACAGCCAAACTGCTTGTTTCCTTCAGTGAATTATTTGAAGATGTACAAAAAACATACAATGTGTTTGCAACATGTGCTGTCTAACAGCATCTAAGGTTATTGAAAAATGTTCATTTTCAAGAATGTTAGAGCAAAACAAGTTTTTTTTTATGATTATTTGAATGCGTAGCATCACTGCATCTTGGGTTCAGTACAGCCAAAGAAGCTTGTGCTTGGTTTTAAAAAAAACAAAAAAACTTGTGTATACAAGCCTGAGTGTTCATTTCTCACTACAGCAGAATGATAACAGGTGCAGTTAGACGATTCTCCTGCAATGTGGAGACAAGTCTGGCTATGGGAGACTACATTCAGTGTTATCATTCTGTGTCCAGTCTACATCATATTCATTCGCACAGCTTCATGCGATGATGATGTTAAAGTAGTACAAATATTTAAAATAGTCAATTTGTTTAATCTGGCGGCGCGGTGTAACAGTGGTTAGCTCACAGCTAGAAGGTCTGAGGTTCGAGTCTCAGCCTGAGGTGTTTCTGCATGGAGTTGCATGTTCTCCAAGTGCCTCCGTGGGTTCTCTCCGGGTTCTCCGGCTTCCTCCAACTGTCCAAAGACATGCTGAGGTTAATTAGTGATTCTAAATTGCCTGTCGGTGTGAATGTCTCTATGTGTGGCCCTGTGATGGTGACCTGTCCAGGGTGTCTCCTGCCTTCACCCTGAGTCAGCTGGGATAGACTCCAGCCCCCCACGACCCTACAGAGGATTAAGCGGTGTATAGATAATGGATGGATAGAATTTGTGTAATCTAATGGAATGCGTTACAAATTACATTCAGTATTCTGTAATATGTTCAAAACTATATTTTTTTTCCAAGAAACCCCCCTCAGCTCTGATTACAGACAAGATAGGCAGTCAGTGTTCAATTGGGTGGTTCTCTTTTTATCAGTCAATAGAAACTGCTGTGGAAAATCTTACTAAGTGTATCGTATTATAAAAAAAAAAAAAGATGCCGACTTCAGGATTTTCTCCTTCGATTGTTACAAATGGAATCAATCTATTGTTCAAACATGTGTCACTTTGTGGAGTAAAAGGCATTGTGCTCCGCTCAAGCGTTTCCAGCTCAATTACATTTCATGTCACTTTTTTCAAAAACAAACGGCAACTACATTATGAGAAAAAAAAGCTGAGAGAACATGTTGTACGTTAAGCTGAAAATTTATGGAGCTTAAGACTGAGGTGTTAAATTTCATATGTCTTTCATCCTCGAGCTGAGAAGTCCAAATATTGTTACGCACGGAAGCAAATCAACGGTTTAAAGTAAAAAAAAAAAAAGAAGGAAATTAAGAGATGCAGATGAGCACGAACCCCTCCGAGATCTACCTGAATTGAATTTTGATTCGGATTAGGACTGATGGAGATAATTAAACATTATGTTTGGAGTTGGACTGTTTTTGAAGGTGCTTACAGCTCTCACTGGAACGTAGCCTCGGCGGTGTTTACTGTTGCACAGTTTGTCTCGGCAGAACCCACCACCAGTGGAAGAGCTGAACTGAACTAACTCTGACAGGGCTGTCACTAAAGCCAATAAACAAGTCTAATATGCATGCGAACACATCCTCTGCAACACATTCAAATTCAGTTATATATGCACGCATACAGATATGGACACACACACACACACACACACACACACACGCCGTCTTTCTCTCTCCACACCAGTAATAATTGCTGATTAGCCTTATCAGCATCATCAGACTTGAACGCATCACTACGGGGTAGATTACACAGACAACCATACCCATGATGATGATAATGGAAATGGAGAGTACTCATCATCAGCCATGAAGCAGGCTCTGATTACGCTCATTATTAGTTATGATGACTCAGACTGATTAATAATTTAAATAATCAAGTTGATCGGTCTAGGTGTACTACGATACTTATTAAATATATTTTCTTTGGCTCAAAAATAGTTTCTTTTTCTAACCACATCTGAATGTTTATTTTATTTCAGAATCGGGAAACTTCAGCCGTTTGGGTCGAAACTTCAATATTTCCCAAACAATTCGAAATATGGCTTCGGTTTAAACTCGGCTTTTCCACCTACCGGTTTACAACACACCATTACTTTTTTTTTTATGTGTGCTTCTGTGCAGAAAATGTGTGCGTGGCTGCACACGTGTGAGTGTGTTTTGTTCCTCCGCTGACAGATTGTTAAACTAGCAGAGCCAAATGAGGTGCTTCCTCATTAGCCTCATTAAGCTGAACCCTTGTTTTGTTAATTGACATAAAAACAAACACTTGCTCATGAAAGAGAAGCTGCCAGTAATCTACTGTCTCCACCCACTGTTTTCTGTCTCGCTATAAGTGTGTGTGTGTGTTTTGTGAATTAGGGCCAACAGATGGATGATTCGAGCGTTGAATGGATCCTTTATTCATCTTAAATTTGTCAATCTTCCTCGCATCTCATTCACGCGTACTTAGAAGGCAACCATTTTCTTAGAACTTCAGGACAGAATCAAATACTGACCTCGTAAAGCTTTTAAAAACGCCTCCCATACAGCGAGGCGGAGAACACACGAAGCTTATGGTGCCACGTTACAGGCAGGAATAAAAAATAACACAGAGAATCGAACAAAAATGATCATAACTGGTCCTGCAAAAATGAGAGCTGACATTGTTATACGCATTGTTATAGGTCAATATATCAAAATGTGTTTTTCCTTGATTTACCCACTTGAGAGAATCTCGCTCTACTGAACGCAGCGAGAGAAGCATGCCTGCTGGTAACCATGGAGACTCCACAACATTTCCGTGAGCGACACAGAAGAGAGCTTTTGTTAGATATTTTCACATACTGTGCAAACAACCTGGAGCTTTGTAAGTCACACACACAAAGACGCCGTAGATACCGTCTATTAGCATACTATAAATCTAGATAAATCTCACCATTTAATCCAGACCCTTGCCTCTAAATCTCAGCCGTGTGAAAACAAGGTGATCACCTGCAGCACAGGTAAACACAGCCTCATTAGTAAACAAATACATGCACATGTTTGTACT
Source organism: Stegastes partitus (assembly GCF_000690725.1). Classification (NCBI taxonomy): domain Eukaryota; kingdom Metazoa; phylum Chordata; class Actinopteri; family Pomacentridae; genus Stegastes; species Stegastes partitus. The sequence continues at coordinate 258,187 of NW_007578440.1, forward strand.
GTACATGAACTGACACACATTTTAACCAGTGCAGGTGTAACTTTAATGAATGATGCACATTTTTTGTTATATTTTGTAGCTTGTTTGGAATTCACATGTGACCATCATAGACTGTATAAAAGATGGACGTAGCAACCGGCCCTGAAAAATGAAGCCAACCCGGAAGTGTCAAAAACCTGCAATATCACTACGTCCGCTTGCTGCTGGCTCCAAAAAGTTCTGGCTCCCATAGACTTGAATTGGAAAAGAAGTGATCACAGACCACGAAATACTGCATTCCTACAGCTCAGGATTTTTTTCTTATTAGTTTTCATGGTCAAATCCAGAGATCAGGTGGCCAATCTGAAAATAAATCAATACTGAATTTTTTAAAAATCGTCAAAATTTTGCAGAGCAAGGGACAGGGCTGGCTTGATTGACATTGGCAGCGACGATGCAGACGAAGCGAGCAGAAGGCGGTAAATGTGGGCGGGCAGAGAGGGCCCGCCTCTCAATCTGTCTGACCAATCGCTGCTCCTATGGCTCCGCCCCCCTCCGACGATTTTTGCGTCACTGGCTCCAAAAATCCAAGATGTCAACCAGGAAGTAGCAAAACCCTGGCTTCATTTTCTCAGTGCAGAAACAACGGGTGACGTCATGGTAGCTACGTCCATCTTTTATACAGTCTATGGTGACCACGTTCACACTAATTAATCAAGTAATATACAGAAGCAGCTTCATATGCTGTTTCCTAAGGTGGTCGATGGGGGAAGATGACATGCATGTACACAAACGAGCTGCATGCACAGGAATGCATTGCATAAACAGAAATGTGCTGCAAAAAGAAAACGCCGCAAACACGGAATTGCAACGGAAGTGCCCCAGGCCTCTAGGGGCAGTAGAGAGCTTTTCACCCGAGAGGCAGACAACAGTGAGCGAGACAAGTAAGTTAGTTGAAGTAAGCAGTATGAAAAGGCATATATTTTCTGGTCTCCATGGATAAACATAAATAACAGCGAGAACACAAGGCGACGGTAGTAAAACACCACTTCAGCACCCAAATAATCACAGTGACTGAAAAGTTACAGACTTAAAAACTGCCCCTAGAGGTCTGTGGCACTTCTGTTGTGTGGCTGGATATGCAGCGTTTTCTTTTTGCATTTGTTTTCATCTCTGCAGCGCGTCTGTTTCTGCAGCGTTCTCCTTTTGCAGCGCGTTTCTGTTTATGCAACGCATTCATGTATATGCAGCTCGTTTCTGTATATGCGCATCATTTGCCCCCGTCGGCCACCGTGCGCTTCCTTTTGTAACCCCTTCACACTGTTAAGTCTGAAAAGCATGTTATTATTATTTTTTTTTTAATTACCACTATTATACCATTTACTGCATCCAGAAACTGTAAATACATAAAGAATCGTCATATTTTTAACATCCTGATGGTTCTTAAATGTGTTCCAAAAACAGACAAATCTCAGCTCAGAATCATAATATTTCATCAAAATCACTTTATTCCACATGTGTCATTCCAGCATTTGCCAGAAATAAATTGTTTGCTCCAACCAGATTCTGCAATTAACAAAAAATTTCTTCGGTACAATCGGCGAGCCATTAGTGACTCTTGCGAGCTCTTGGGAAACTGTTGTACATGTTGATTTTAAATTTCTCAATTTTTTTGTAAAATAAACACTCAAATAAATCCAACTTTTGTTTGTACTTGTAGACATGGTTGTACTTCCTTGATGGAGGTGAAGGACTTGCAGTCAAAAAAAAAACGAGACCACAGTGGGTAAAATTGTGAAAGTAGCAAAAAGACATCTCTCATTCCTCCCTTAGTCGTTGTACACAGTCAGAACCAAGCATCTAAATGCAAACTACATCCCACCACTGATTACTGACCAGATGTACTGTATATAGTATTTGCATACTGTCTCATCATTACCTTTTGATCCTCTCTATAAATGCTGCACTGTGCCATTTTTTTTTCTTTGGCTTACTTTTCCCAGACCCGCTCTGTGTGCGTCTGTAAGCTCAACACATATTGGTATACCATTAAACCGTTCATCACAGCAAACTTTTAAAGAGGACTTCGAAGGATTCCTTCAACAAGACACACGCAGGGAGAAACACATAGGCACAGGCTGGACTGGATATCCTCCCTGGGACTTCTAACAGCAGTGTTTGATTTGTTGCGATGGTGACAAATACACAGGAAAATAGCCCAGAAGAGAAATGAGATTTTTTTGTGGGGAAATGTTTAATCTCGTTCGCATGTGCTGCCAGATGACGCTGCACAAAGACAGACAAACACACATGGAGCTCATGCTCAATTGGTTGTGAGCAGGAAGTGAAAGGGCAGTCTCTCCAAAACATGTACTGATTGAACACGGAATGATTTATTACCCATCCACCCCTTGCTTGGGTAAAAAAAAAAGATGACTTTGTGCAACTGCGTGGAGCGAATGTGACGGCAGAAAGTCGTGATGTGCTTAGCTGGAATTTGACTGACATTTCTTAAGCCTCTCCAGAACATACAAACAAAGCAACCCCTCAGCAATGTCAAGCAACACACAAAGACAGACATGCAAACACGGAGACACAATGACACAATAGTTCTGGGTGATAAGGAGGATGAAGGGACTGGCCAAAGAATGCTGCTGCTTGACATCTGCAGAGATTTCAGAGAGAGGAGGGGAGAGAAACAGGAATAAGTCTGGACGACCAGGATGTCCTATAAGAGAGTAGATCAATAAGTCTCATTAGTTTGTCTGCCCAAAAAACTGCTCTAACTATGGGAGTGTGGCTATGATGGAACATACCTACTATACATATTTATTGGACAGCTACAGTCACTAATTTGAGTCAAAATATGTAATTATTATTATAAGATTGAATTACCCAACAGGATTAAAAATACAGTTGTGACTCGATAATCCGACAGTAAATGTAAAACCTTCTTTTATGTCGGATTGTCAAGACGGAGGTCGAGATACGAGGAGGGCTTGATGCTGGAAGGCTCATTTGTTGTTAATTATTGTTCATAGTTGTTATAATAACTAGTAGGGCTGCTCCCAATAGCACTTTCTGGTCTCTGGATATTCAGGCCCAGTTAATGATATATATTTTTCCTTTATTTAACCAGATAGGTTAATTGAGAACAGATTCTCATTTACAATAAGGACCTGGCCAAGAGGCAGCACAGAGCAGAAAATACAATATATCCATAAGAAAAGAATACACAAACATAACGTGACAATAAAAGTCTTTGAAGATAAAATACACTAAAAGCAGGTACAGGACTCGATAAAAAGTTGCTTCACCATATTTTTAAAAGAAGATATAAATACACTGAGTTTGATTGTTTTTTATAACTGGTTCCAGTCGAAAGCTGCAGAAAACTGAAATGAATAGCGGCCAAAGACAGTGCGGGCTTTGGGGATGAGGAGGTGGATGAGGTTGCTGTTGCAAAGTGATATCCGAATACCCGAATATTCGGCACGGTTGGGGGGATACACCAGTCTCTGGTGTGTCTCTCTGTGTCGGGTTCCTCACAACACTTTATACCTCCAAGTTTATAACAACTACCAAAAAAACCCCACATAAAACAAATAAAAACTGGATTTTCACCATATGGAACCTTTAAAATTCTGCTAAAATGTTGCTTAGATTAGAATTAATCCAGTAATATACCAACATATGGATGCTTTAAAGTACACTTTGCTGACACCACTTGTTTTGGGGTATTCCTGCATTTGCATGAAAGATATGAACATGTCCACCGATTACTTTGGTGCTCCTTCTCTTTCTTTACAAACCGTGTCCTGGTAGCCGAGCGGTTTTCATCAAACCTGCAATATACTCACTTCAAACCCGGCTGTTGTATCTTTGTGACATACCAAGAAAAAAAAAAAAGAAAAAAAAAAACACACAGTCAAGTGGCTAATGTAGCATGCAGTGGGTCTGCCACTGACCTTCTGAAACATTATGCAGAAACACTGGCAATCTTGTCCTGCCAAGTGTCCATCTTTTGTTGCATCTCTGGGGAGATGGATATCGAGCTGTGAATAATCCCAGCAGGTCCTGTTACATAGACAGATAAAACCCATTCTCTGACACCTCCCTGGTGTATCTGCGGGTTTGTGTGTGTTTGTGTTTGTGGGTCGACACGGCTGCGTAGCGCCGTACGCTCTTATAGCTGTCGTGTATTCTGTGCATTTGTGTGTTTCTGCTTGTATTATTCATCAATGACAGAAAGCAGGTCCTCGTTATATAAATCAGGATAGAGTTTTAGATTGGTTGAGGTATGGTTAGGTTGAAATTAAAGCAAGGCTAAGAAGTGGTCATAGCTTGGATCATAACAAGTCTTCAGGGATTGAATGTGAGTCAATGCAGTGTCCTCTGAAGTGATGAAAACTCTACCCGGCGTCCGTGCATGTGCGCGCTCGCTCATTTATCCCCTCGGTTGTCTACGCCGGCGCCCCTATCTGAATCTTCATGCTGGTGAATAAGCTTATTAAAGTCATCGGTCCTAGCAGTGGAGCTCATCAAAGACTACCAATTACCATCCGCAATACAAAGCCTCTGCTGCTGTAAATGGACGTGTAGTTCTGCTTCGTATCCTTTCAACCGGGGATCGCTAGACTGTGGAGCTGTGCGCTGATGAGCCTAACAGGGCTTTGATTAACCCGACCGGGCTTCAGTAATGAAAGAAACGAAGTAACAGTTGAAACCTGAGTCCGTGTGATTATTAAGGTAAACGCTACATGAATGATGTCAGTTAGTTTTCGGTGTTGATGCCGTCGACGGCGCACTCGGGACCGACAGCTCTGCACGCGCATATACACAGCAATTAAGTAAACACCCAGGCAGTACAATACCTCAAGGTCTCTCTTCCTCTCTCGCGCTCTTTCTCTCTGTCTCCTGCTCGCTTCTTGCTGCAGAGCTTTCACCAGGTCGCTATGGTAACTTAGGTTTCCTGCCAAGATCACTTCCATTGCACCAGATCTGACATTCCTCCCTACTCCATTTCCTCCTTTTTCTCTCCTGTCCGTCACTCTGTCTTGCTTCCCTGTTCTCACCTCGCTGTGACTCCTCTGCTTGTCAAAGAGCAAAGGAGCGTATCAGTAATCCACCTTAAACTCCAGCTGACATCAGCTGAGCTCAGGTAGCCCTCAATATTCATCTCTCTCATCTTGTCCGGCCGTTGATGGACAAAGTGGAGTAGCTGCTTGGTTTTGTGTGTGTTTGTGTGTTAATTGGTTGTTGTTTTACTGAGCCATTGCGTGCTCTCAATGGCTGTTTCTGGAGCATCTTACACATGATAAAACACATATAGATAGGTGTCTAATTAAAGGGAAAACTGCTGCAGTGACAAAACACCGTTCTTCCAAAAGTTATCTCCTTTTTGGGGGTTTTGATGATGGTGGTGGAGAACATCTAACATGATGGTCCAAAAGACCATCAGTTTTAGAAATCTTAAATCGTTCAAGGATTTTATTTATTTTTCCTTTTGTTTTACCAGGTAGGTTAATTGAGAACAGATTCTCATTTACAATACCGATCTGGCCAAGAGGCAGCACAGAGCAGAAATGAAGGTGACCACTTACATTGTAGAGAAAAAATAGAGGAAGATAAAGTTAAAAACAACAACAAATAACTCCCTGTAAATGATTTAAAAAAAAAAAAAAAAAGCTCCTCAAATTCTCCATGAATAAAATTCTTTTAAAAAACATTTCTAGTTGTAGTTTTAGGTTTACATGAGGTTATGTGCATTTCTGCCTGATTAATATTGAAAAAAACTATTAAATTACCTATAATATATAATAAGAGTAATTTTATATAGATCAGTATATATAAATAGTTGTGAATATCTCTGTAATTGTACAAGATATCTATCTTAATAACAAACAAGTGTGTAAAATTACAGAACTAAAGCTTATTTTTCAGCTTTGTCACTAGCTGTATTTAATTTTAGAAATATATATTTACATTATTGAACTTAAATTACAAGTTTCATCTATTAAATAAAAAGCAAATATTTTTTAAATTGTAAATATATATATATATATATATATAAATGTGTATTACAAACCTTTATATAAACCTTTATTTTATTTTTTATGTTATTATACATTAGTCATGTGATGCATAATTTTATTAAATATTTTCTTATATGAAATTGTAAAATTCCAAGGAAAAATTCTAGAAAATTAGTTTTTATTCGTTTTTTTACAGAGCTGATTAGCATTGATGTTTTAGTGAGCCCTCCCTGTAAGTGGACAAGTCATTGCAGCAGACAGTCGCATCCCTTTACTGTCGGGGTTAAGGCTTTAATTTGTCACCCATCTGCATCTACTTTTATCTCATTATAAAAGCAGATACAGTTGAACTTGAGCAAAAGAAAAGCCTGCTTGTACAAACAGGATTACACCACCGATACACAGATTCCATTCTCTCAACTCATATATTCACACCAGCGAGCGGATGTGTGCGTCCTTTTAGGAGTTTAATTACGTGTGTTAATAGGTGTAATTGTGTCAGATGTTTGGGGATTACAGCTCTAATCAAAGTGTGATTATTAAGGCGTTTCTCCTCACTGGTTTTCCAGGATGAAGGCTTCTCCAGGGTCTCCACTCCAACAGGGAAATCAAACTCCTTGTGCCTAGCCTCCCTTGAAACCACGCGACCTCAATGCCGCTGCGTCGCCACGAAGTACAACGATTTTTACTTAGCGCGCTACTTCAGTTAATTGGGATTCTGAAAAAAAATAGTGTAGGGATTTCTGCTGCAACTTCACCTACGTCCGAGTTGCACGGAGGAAGTTTGAGGAGGTCAGAAGTCCGTCACATTTCAAATTATGGCCTTCATCAAGGGGGGGAGGATGAAGAAGGGCGCGAGGCAAAATGCACCAGTCGAACAATAAATACGTTCTAAATACCGGCAGAGTTGCTGAGGTGGTGTCTTCTTTAGACTCAGAATAAGAGCACTTTATTGAAAACTGATGGTTTTGATTGTGTGTGGTCAGTTTAATACTGTAGCAGCAGCAGTAATGAGCCTATACGTTTGTGACTGTTAATCTATACAGCAAGGAGAAATTATTTCACCACAAGGTAGAAAATAAAATAAAATGCGTGTTGTCGATACACACATGGGTTTATATTGTGAATATTTAATCTCTGCTTTTTTTGTGAAACTTGAAGATAAAATTAAATGGAAAAAAAGCATCTTAAGACTGTGCATTTTCTGAATTTGGGAAGGGAAAATGTGGTAAAAAGTGTGTACATAACCTTCCTCAAAATGACTATTATTCCAATTTTCACGACTGCAGTCAAGGAAAAAAAAAATGGCACGAGAAGATAGAAGAAATACAAGAAACTACGCACCGAAAACAAAACACTAATGAAATTATAATGACTTTTACTCACAGTACAGGACCTCAATCCTCACCCAGAGTTTACATATTTACATATATCCTTGGGATTAAAGCCTCCAAGGATCTCTGTAACTCTCACAAATCACATCACCAAGTATAATGAGTCCTATCTTGAGTGTAGAACTTCAGGAAGTTTTCGCGGCGGTAACTTTTCACTGGCCATTGTGCTCTGACCTTAATGTCCAGCGCTGTCACTTAGCAACAAATGCTGTGCAGGACATTCAGAGGACAGAATCAGACTGAGAGACACACTTAATAAAAGACACAGCAAGGACTGACCTACACACGCAACAAAACTTTCCAAGGAACATCTGTTATGAAAGCGAGCCACACACTGAGGTCAACAGGAAGACAGGCTGACTGAATGCACACACGATCCTGTTTGTATACATTCATTTTCAAAGCTCCCTGCAGCAGCCTGCATGTGTTACGTATGCCCATACAGACACGCCGGCCTGAATCCTGATTCGTAACCTTTACCCCGTGGGAAACCATTTTGCTAATGAGGTCTGGAAAACCACCCTTACATGCAATCACTTCTCTGGGTTTCTGTTGTAGAGGGGCATTGTGACTTCACAAGGACGAGCCCTCTGTTTTACCCTCTTCTCCTTCCAGTCTCTCTTTTTCTATGGCAGCTTTTCTTTTTTTCTTTTTTGTCCCCCCTCCTCTCTCTCTCTCTCCCTCATTCGCACACAAAGAATTCCACTAAACTGTGGTGCTAAGCACTAATTACTCCCCCTATCAGCCTCCCTAGTTTGGTGGTGCTGCGCCACTGAGAGTCAGGAGTCGAGAACGCAGTGATCTGCTGCCTCTAAAGGGATTGTCTGGACCTCTGCCTCGCTATGAGATGAGAGGCTATGAGACCTCTGTCTGCCTACGTCTGTCCCGTGGCCACTTCTGGCGGAGCAGAGACAGACAATGAGGGCACGACTTTCGCCCAGATCTGATAAAGAGAAATACATCTGAGAGCTGTGACAGAGACAGTTTAATCAGGACGGTGGGGCTGGGTTTGCCTTGCTCAAATACAGATATCAGGATCTAAAGGTATGTTTGCTCTCGGTCTCCGAATGCGGTGAATCCAGTGCGCATAAAATGATAAAAACACAAAAACAGACCGAAAGGAATTAAGCGAGGACTATATTTAGGAGAGTCGCGCAACTACATTACATTTATGTCGTCTCATTACTCTGTGAGACAGCACTAAGCATTGCTGAGTCATACAGTTTTATTTATTTCTTTTTTTTTGCGGCCCCCATCCCGAAAAGAAAAATCTGACTGGAAGGCCAGAAAAGCAGTAATGAGTTTTTCCCATTTTTTTTCCTTGCCTTTTTTGTTTTGTTTCTGGCCAACAGCTGAATCGTGATGAGAGTAAGTGTGCTACCGAGGCACAGACTGGAGGAAAAGAAACTGTGCAGAACATTTTTTCTAACTTTTTTTTTTTTTTTTTGCAGAGGGCAGGACTTCAAAGACGAACCCTCAGAACTCTGTTAATTAAGTAAGGTCATTTTTACAAGAACAAAACACAATAATTCAATCAGCAAGAGACCGCAATCATCGCATTCTTATTACGATAGTCATTTTCCTCCATTTGTAATGGCCAAGCGTTGTTAATATTGTTGGTATTGAAAGTGTAACAGCCGTATTGTTTTATATGCTCCCCTGTGGTTGTCTGTAATTGCATCCATTTCATTCTGTTTGTCTGCGTGCACACTCGTACACAACTTCTGTCTGTCTGTCTGCTTGTTTTCCTCTTTGTTTCCACCAGCACCTGCTCGTCTGTCCTCTCCATCCAGCTGATGCGACGCCCGTGTCTGTGCTACAAACCTAAAAAGCCAAATGCTCTATATCCCATTTCTGTGATTAAAAACCTCAGGAACAGAAGCTGTGAGATTCAGAGACACCTTGTTCAAAATCTCTGCAGCATGTAAATTGCAGCCCCTCAATCAGTGTCCAACTGTGCCTTTTTCCATATCTGAGCTCGAGCACACTGAGACCAGTGAGTTCTTTTCGCATGTAAACAGCAGGTTATGGCTGCGACTGAGCCCTCTATCAGCTCCATGATACCTCAGGCTGCTGTTCCAGCTCTCACTGATTATAATGGAGCTACTAAATTGAGTTAACCACAGCTGAGTGCCAGGGGCTGCTAATAAGAGCGCGATAGATTGATGAAAAAGTTAACCATCTAAAAACAACAGTTTGGATGTTGTGGCCTCAGTCCTGTGAATAAAGATTCGTTGAAGTTTCAGCCCTTGGTGCCGACTGAAGTGCAGTAGATCACTAAGTTGTGTAATTGCAGAAGAACCGTGCAGGTCAGTAATTAAAGCACAATTGGTGGTGGGAAGATTAATCTCATTCATCCAGGCGGTACATCACCGTGTCAAAGTGACAATATCCACCACATTAAAGCTGCAGAGTTGAAGACGTTCCCTAATCCTGGAGTCATTTCCAGGTCTGAGCTGAAGTAGCTTAGCTGCATGGATCATTGCATTCGGATTGGACAATCCAGTCAAACAGCCACTCCTCCCCATTCTTCTGCTGTGCATAAGAAGTCAGACCAACAACTGCTCGCAGCACGCCACTCACAGATCAGATGTCTCGGTGCTAATTACTATCCAAACCTTGAGAAGGGCACCAACCACCACGGTGAACAGCAGCAGCTACGGCCGTGTTGTGCCGGCACAATGTGCTGCACAGATAATCCACTGAGCAAACTGCTGGAGCACAAAGGTGTGTGAAATGCTCCTGCAAACTGCAGCGGGGTGATAGAGCACCAGCCCGTCTCGTTGCCTAGCCCAAGGTTCAGCTCATGTTGTGCCAGTGTCATGGCGGGGAGTGAAAGCACCTGCACCAAAGCCAAGGTTGTGCTTGTTTTTTTTCTTTTGTAGCTTCGGTTCTGCCAGCACAGGTGGAAAACTCAGCTGCTCCTCGACTCCCTATGGACACTAGATTCGGGTGCAGTCGCTGTTTATGCAGCCTGAAGGGTCGGTGGATCCATAGGGGTCAGCAGGTGGAACTTGGAGGGACTTATGGGGCTCCAAAGTCAAGCCACAACCCGGAACATATGTGAAGCTTACATCCTTTATTCTCTTAGATCCTGTGTGCTTATACGTCACGGCATGCCTCGCTTCTTCCAGGTTTTCATGAACCTTAAGGGAGGAAACACAACAACTGCACGAATATCTACTCCACCGCATAGCAGCAGGATTCATACAAGAGCTCTTTGATTGAGAACATTGCATTCAATTACAGTTTGAGAGTCTGCCACGTCAACAAGAGCACCATGACTACCTTGAGCTACCGGAAAACAGATGTTTAATCATAACGCGCATTCTTTTGTGATGACTGAAAGGAAACGCTGGAGGTGGTTGCGAGAGAAAATACATTAAAAAAACGAATCCGTGGCTTTATTAAGCCTCTTGTTCTATTGATTTACAAGCACAATTATCAGATTTAAACAAACTTCTCATCTGTTAAGTGTTGTATTCATTAAGCCCGTATGTGAAATATTGAATGAGCAGTTCAGCCGCATTCAGCCAACAGCGCTGTTACACTCAACAAACACAAACCAAGGCCACAGTGGCCAGAAAGGCTGGCTAAAGGAGAGGAAAAAATAAGGCACAAGAGGAGGGGGAACGACAGTACATATTCCATATTTATAAGGTGAAATGTCTCGTTTTGAAATATTGGCGTTTAAAGTCAACGATCACTGCCAAGCGTACCAAAGCCAAATTCAGTCTTTTGTGCTGGATTTCCCAATTTACTGTCATCCGCTGGGCTTCATTATAGACTTCAATAGCAGGTGATATTTTTCCGGACATTTCAGTTTGTAATAGATTAAATGAAATTGAATTGAAATTGTCGGGCGAAGTAAATTAAAAAGGAGTTTTGAGATTTTTGGCATGAGTCTGTGGGGGCTTTCTGTCAGACTAAAAGAGGCTTAAATACGTTTTTTTGTGACTCAAAAATCATACAAGATAATAAAACATGAAGAGGAGCGGTGCTTTAAACCGATTTTTAATTAAACAATTCAATTACAGGTCAAATAAATGATTTAATTGCATCATATATTCTCCACATGTAGGTGTAGTTAAAAAACAAATTTAAATAAAATTATCAAGCTTTAGTCCCGACAACATTTTTTTTTTTTATCTCAAAGGGTCCCAAATTGGAATTTTACTGCTAATGACACAGAGTCTCAGATGTTTCCTGAATAAATAAACGCTACTCGTGGTTATGTTATTAGCTTCTAAATATTTCAGTTTAATTTCTGGGAAATCGTGCTTTCTTTTGATGTCTAATTATATCTAAAAGCAACAGTGGGAGTAAAGCCTGTCTGACAGAATTGCTCGGCTTTAAGACTTTCGGAGAGGTTGTACAAAAAAAGCAATAAAGTCCACACAAGGAGGAGGCTGTGGTGGATGAAGGGGTCAAACATAAGACCTTCACTCGGGGGACTGGGGGGTTTGTGTCCCATGTGAAACCAAAAGTCACTTATCTTCTTTTTTTTTTTTTTAACTTGACATTTAATGCACTGAACTTCCAATAACAATTCTAGCGCTTCCAGCATTTAAGTGAAATTCACTCAGGTTTTCATTACACACTGCTGCTTTTTCTTTCCCGTCTGGGCTCCTGGTGTACTTGAGTGCATTTCTGAAGTCATACTAATGTTAAATGCTGAATCAATCCAGGCAGAAGGAGCGCAAGAGAGAGAGCAGACAAACAAGCGAAATAGATGAAGAGGCGGAATGGTGGCGAAAAATAAGAGGAACAGTGAAGCCGGCGGCAAAGTCAACACTGTCATTACATTGACGATTACATCAGCAGGAGGGGGTGAAGCAGGGAGCAGAGACATAAACACCTCAGAACATAGCCAGGAGGCTCCGACATGACCTCCATGAATTAACCACTCGGCGCTCACACGACCCTGCAACACCAACACATGAGCCAAGAAACATAATTATAATGACCCCTGATAAGAAACAATGGCCTCTAGATACTAATGACGCCGCATTGTGTGGTTTACTGCCAGATAACTAGAGAGGAGCAATTATCTCAAAATGAGGAAAATCAGATTCATCAACTGTGCTTAATGTGTGTTTTCAGTTTGAGAGAGTTTTTATTGACAATTACGCTTAAACTACTGCTTTAGTCTTTTAAATACACGCAGCGATGCCGTGGCAGTGATGCAAGACAGCAGAAGTTCACATATTCACAGATTGTTTCATCGTCAGCGGTTATTGTCCTTAAACAACGTTTTGAGATGTATGTGTTCTGCTTCAAAGTCCCATTTTCTGCTGCTTTATGCTTCCACAACAGTAGGTTACACTTTAAGGAGAAGTGTGTCACTTATTGCATTTAGCTCACAACTGGAGTTAAACATTAATTTGGAGATTAGGATTCACATTACAGCAACATAATATAGTACACAAAAACACTCATGAGAGGTATCTTTACTCAGTTCTTTACACTACAAGTAGTTTTTGCTTTTTACACTTGAATAATTTTACCTTGTAAGAGATTGAATGCAGAATTGGCATGAAGTCGGTTTACATATTTCTTCAACCATTAATTATGATATTAGTTACACTGTAAAAATAAAAAAGTAATAAAACACTAATATTCCAGCAGCCAACATGATTATAAAATAGTGAAAAATCAGCCATCTATTCAAGATACAGTAGATTTCTGTAATCAAGATATATTTTCTTGCCTTAATTTCACATATTATGCTTTTTTTTCCCCCCTTTTTGCTTTTTAATGTTTAATTAAGAAATATTACATATATAATGATAATACAATATTTCATGATTATTGACAGTGACAGGTGTTTAATGTTGTTTTACATTCAACATGTCAACTCGTAGTCTATTTCTAGGGTTTCAGTGATATTCTTGTGTATTTAACCTCTTAAGACCCGAGCTCTTGTTTGATATGCACTTTTTAAA